>NC_081412.1:577373757-577558757 GCF_030272615.1 Cryptomeria japonica
GTGAGAAGTATGTCTATGGTGGAATCTTATAAGAATGGAGACTCATTGGGATCTCTATACATCTCCCAAATTTTTGGTCTAGAGAGTGAAAAGGGATATAATATGTGGTTTCCAAATATAAGATCAATTAATCCTAACACACATTTATTTATCTGTCTCTATACCTTTCTTCACCAATGATTACTGAATTTAGGAACAAACCCACATAGTGTTAAAAATAGTACATGACATGTTACAAGAGGAACATTATACTAAATGTAAGTATTTATCATATAATAATCAACTTGAAATGAAATCAAGAAAGCATAAAATAGAAAACCTGAATATTATAACTCATAATACTAGATGTGCATGGAGAAACCATTTCAATAAAAGAGTCCACTATCATAGAGAGTATGTATCTATAGGAATAAGAAAATATGTTAAAAATCTCCCTTCTAATTAATATAACTCTCATAGCATATATGTACCTATAATATGTATTTAATTTATTAGCTTACCACTATATCAAAGATCCAATATATATAGCAATTAGAAATTAAGAAACCATAAAAGATTTACAAAGAGTGAGGTAATACAATGGGCCAAAAAATTATTAGCCACCATCTCCATGTAAATATCTAGTCTGACACTTCAATTGGTCAACCTCTTGAAATAGAATGTAACTCACCTTACAACAGTTATACATTATAAATCTCATTGCAATGGTCTAATTTTATCATTAATTCCACTTTCTAAATTTTAAGAACTTAATATGGGAAAATGATGTCTTTTCATGGCCTTGCATGAGATGAAAGGAAGAAAGGTATGTGGAAATTCTTTGTACCCTAAATTTTATGGATTGTATTATACAAATTTTACCTTCAAAATTTTTCAAAAAGAATAAATAGATATTCATATAAAATAAACAATAAACCATAACATGGATATACATGGGGAAAGCCCTTTTAAGAGAAAACCCACACTCTAAATCAACCCATGGTATATTTAATAAACAAAATAGTTACAATACTTTTTTGGAGAAGCCTTCTCAAGAGTATCACAAACCAGTTTAAGTTTAGAGAAATTCTACTAGCTTAGCACATATTATAAATGTACATTAGGACAACCAAATTAAAACTTAATTTAATTTAAAATTTTAAATCATGTGTGTGCACATACATACATACCTACATATTAGATGGTTGAGGATATGCTACAATGGTGACATCTTCCAACTTATCTATATTTGTCTCCTTGGCTAACTTTAGAAATGATGAGTGTTGTGGACATCCAAGCAAGTTGGCATCAATGACGATATTTTTTTATGTAGTAGAATATCCATAAAACCTAATGATCACATCACCTATAGATTCTCATCAAGTGAATGTAGGCCCTTGGATGTATGATTCTCACCACTCATAAATGGATTAGTGGGTGTATATATTTATGCAATAGTCGAATAATTTATAGATGGATGAGGTTGTGCAATGATGCCAAAGTGATGAGAATTTTGTGAAGGTCCTACAAACTAGCTGGATATGCAAATGAAAAAAGCTACCCACATGTCCTCTAACCTCACATAAAGGGATTCCATGCTTTGTTGTAGTAAAAAAAATATGCCAGCAATAGGTCCTCAACCTAATTACTTCCTATACTATGAAGGATACCATCTCCTATAATATCATCTATATTTGTAGGTGAAGTGTTTCTTGTGACAACATAAGGATCAATAAGTGTCAATCATTTGGATTGTGGATGACGCATCAAATATCAATCCACATGATTTGAAGATATCTTAGATGCCACAAATGTAATATTAGAAACATTATCAATTGCATCTCTTTGGGAAGCAATGAAAACCTAGTTTACAATAAGGCCTAGGGCTGGGGAAATAGCATGCAACATCACCACAACCAAGACCATATATGTTGGAGGCTCTTGATCTAGTTGATGATAAGGATTCCTATCAAGAAATCTACCATGATCTTGATCAAAACATGTTATTAGATCCAGGTAGTTGGCATTGAGGCCCAGATTAACCTTAGCATATAATTGTTGTGCAAAGTACTTATGGAATATGCTCATTATTTGGATAGTGATAATGTTTTGGAAGAAAACATGGGTAGATCAAAGGTTCCATTTGAGGGTCCACGTGTCTAGTAACCCGATATCCTCTTAGAAGAGATCTGCTATTGTAATATGGAATACATTATGATTTGATGGTTTCTTTGAGGACACTATGTGCAACTATAGTAAAGGAACAATCACTAGTGACTTGTTTTCACATTTGGACAAGAATAGTGGCTTGAATATCACTAGAATAGTGATGCATATCACATAGTGTAAGTCTAATCCACTCTAAGATATCTAAAATGGATTGACAGATATCCTTAAAAATATTTGTTGTATTATGTTCAGCTAAAATGACTCTCAATCTATGAACCTTATTATTTATATGTGTAAAAATACTAGGTGCTAGTGCATCTTCCATATCAACTTATGTCAAGTGCACAAAAATAAATTTTAAAATTTATGTTCTAGGTAATAAATTGTGGAGTATCTAATATACATCATTTAAAGAAAATATAAATGAGAAAAAAATATTTTTTAATTGAATACATGTCTAGGCTCAAGCAATGTTCAATATATAAGATTGAGAGATATAAAGTCACCAAAAAATTATTAAATTATGTTAATAGTCAAATGGTACACATCTAACATATTAAGTGGTTCAATATTTAATACAAATTATCGAGATTTATCTTGTAAGTGGTGATGAGTGCCTACCTAGCATAACTCACTACATTAAAATCTTACCATGGAAATGAACTAGTGATTATGCATGTCTCATCTAATTAACTAGCATACAACATATATGTGTGTAGTGGACTAGAGGAGAAATTAAATGTTTAAGTACATGTAATGTATAAGCATGCACGTGAATATATATCATGTATTTAATAAATATAATTTGTAGAATGATCCATACATAAAAATATATGAACTAGAGATAATCAAGGTATAAGGTTCCTTCTAATATGATTTATATGTTTAAGGTGAGGATGGTTTTAGAGGTGCAATGTAACTGTTATGGTGAAATTCATAATCATACCTAGAACATAGGAGAAGTCTACACACATGTGGGATAATGCCATGAATAGGTGCATAAGAAAGATAACATAGGAATCATAGGCAAATAATAATATAAAATGGCATATTAATATTAATTATTATAATAGATCGACCATAGGGTCATATGTAGGGCCAAGTATGAAAGGAATAACTTTAGATAATCATGGGAATCATAGGTGAAAAAGGACCTTGAATGGTAAGTGATAATATACGATTGCATATTTCAAATGTTTAAAACTAAGGGAAATCAAAAGCAAATTTGATAGGATTCAGAAAATATAAGAGTAAAATAAGATATATAAGGATGTATTTAATTTAGAGAATTAGGTAAATATAAAACAAAATGATAAACATATGTGAAGTTATTTTTCTCTTATGTTTGAAAATTAACCAAATATAAATTATTATATTTATCGATTTAATTGAATTGAGCTAATATAATTAATCAAATTGATGAAATTTTGGCATGAATCAAATAAATATATATTGATTAAAAGTTTCATATCTATAAAGATTAAATTAGTTGGATATTATTTCAATCGAAGTGTTTATGCTCTAATTAAATTTTTAAATATTATATAAAGGATAATCTTTCACAAACCTAGAGGAAAAGAATGTTTGTGAAGACAAACATAAAGACAATGTAGTCTACCTACATAGACATAGAGCTAGGAGCATCTATAAAATTTGATTTTCCCTAGTTTCTTTAATCCTTGTAGAGTATAGTGAGCGTACATTTGATGTTAGTAATTGAAATATCTGGGTGTTAAAAAAGAACTATAAATTAATTGTATGAAACCTTACCCTTATTCTAGTTCAAGCAATGAGTGTGAGAGGATGATAAATAGTAATTTATTATCTTGCATGATATATAATGTGCAAGATGATTTTCGGGTCAATCATAAATTATAGATTAAAACATTTTCTTAATTTTATTGGTTTGGAGCAAGTATTGAGGAAAATCAACATAGCCTTGTGAACCATATTTACTATTCAAGTTAGCTCTCTTAACTCAAATGAAAAATCAGTATGAAATCAAAATTAGAAATTCATTGTAGACAAGTATTCAATAGAATTCATTAGGGAATTTTGTCAAATTTATGCTTATATTAGGTTCTACCTCAACTATATGCATCTGCTAAACAATGAGTATTACAAATCTATCTAAATATTATTTATTTTGGTTGATAATTCATGTTGTGACTTCTTTAAAGGGGACAGAGGATTGTGATAGGAATAATCAATCTTGCATTATTTAAATTTATTACTTTTTTTCTTAAATTTTGGGTAGATATGTGATTAATGCAAGGAAAAATGGGGAAATCATTGTGATTTTTAAAGTGTTCGTCTACATTATAATGAGAAAAATTTGAACTAAAGCCTATCTTGAGAACTCTCCTATTTGTAGAAATGAACATGAAATCATTGTGGATACTTTTATTAGGTAGTTTGTGATATAAAGGAGCAATTTGAACATGGAAAAGTATGTATGCATTTTACATGTCTAATAAATTTAGGCATTTTTTAAGTGTGCCTATAAGCCTATGAAGAAAAATTTAAATAATGTTAATGAAGATTTTATTATTTTCAAGTTTCTACGCTGTACATGTTCCTTGTTAGGTTTAGGTTGTTATTTAGTTGAACCCTTTTATTGGACTACATCAAATAGTATAAGAGAATGGAGTTTTCTCATTGGCTATATTTTATAAGGTTGTAATCAAATTGGTGCAAACATAAAAATTCATAGAATTGTATAGGGATATGAGAGGGATGCATCAAAAGGTATCATAGAAAGTTTTGTTTGCTAACAAAATTTATTACATGAAGTGTCTTATCCAAAATTTTAGATTTGGGCTTTTCAATTGTATGTGTGTTTTGTCTATGGTACTATGAATCCCAAAAGGAGAGTTTTTATAATCAATAGAGTAGACGAGATGTTTGAGAAACTCCATAATTTTAATCTCTAAAATGAGATAGTCTCTCTAATGGTTAACCATGAAAGAAATCTTTAAAATGGTGAAGAAGGAAAATGAAAGGGAGAGAAACGAAAGAATAGAAAACATTATATGAAGGAAATACCATTTATTGAAGGCTCTATTGAGGATTTTATCTAAAGAAACATTGAGAATTTATTGAATGTTAGTAGATATTATAGGAGTTCATTTATTATCCATTTCTCTTCAATATTCATATAGAATTTTGTATAATTCAAACCAATAATGTTGAGTTTCCTTATTTATTGTGTGTGTGTTTGCATCAAAATGAAAGATGAGCTTTAGCTCTAATGTTAAAGTCTTAATTCATAAGGTGAATCTATGGATGATAGTACACAAATTAGTTAGTAATACAAAAAGATCATATAATGCCTTTAAAAATATATATGTAAACTAAACCATATTCAAATATGCACTTATCTAGTGCATTGAATCCAAAAGAACTCAATCAAACTAAAACATTTCCTAACTTTTTCAATGCACACTGAATATAAAAGAACTTAGATAAATCTACACTAGAAAAAACAAAATAGAAAAAACTAGACCAAACAAACCAAACTAAACTAGGGTTTCTTGAACATGCAATAAAAATACAATAAGAAAGAAATAAATATGCACCTATCAATAGTGCTCACCTAGTGTGGTGGTTGTCTAAGGGATGTGATGTGGCTCAAAGGGATATGATGTAGCTTCATGGCTTGAAACCTTTTCCTCATAGCTCAGCAACTCTTCCTGTTGCTCTCAAATGATGATTTTTTTCTTATTTGAGAGTTATAAACTTTTCAAAAAAATATAAAATAATTCCTTGGTTTGAAAGCCCCCTTTGAATGAAGGAAATAATATTTTTTTAAAAGAAATATGCCTTTGAACAAATGCTACGTGGAAGAACCTCCATTTGAAGGGGGTCATTCGAATAAAGGCTACATGGAAGGACCTTTGTTCGAGGGAGGTCCTTTGAACAAAGGAATAATATTTGAATGAAGCATAAAAAGGTACTTTCATTTTAAGGTTTATCTTTGCTCAAATGTGTTTGCCAAAAAAATTGGCCACCTAGAATTGTTTTTTGTCCACGGGTTTGTAACCCTCTATTGTGGGCTCACCCCTTTCCTTTATTAGTGTACATATAATATGCTAAACCTGTTTTACATTCTTTTATGTATTAATTCCCCATAGGTGTGGTAGTTTTGGTTGTAAGACTTGCCTATAATTTTTATTTAAAAACTTTTGTCATACAACTCACTTGCTTTGTACTAGATATGCCTATAAGTTTTGGAAAAAAATAATACTACACTTGATCTCCCTTATGTTGAATATCTCATTATTTTTTCAAATAAGTCACTTTCATGTAGTATATGCCTCCATGTTTAAGAAATCCATCATTAATTCTATTTCAATAAGTGTTCATAAAATCTTGATATGAGTGCCCCTAGTCTAGCAATCTCCTCTAATGTCTCAAGGCTAAATAGTGACCATACAATTATTTTTGGAAAACATCATTCTTTATATTATGCTTGACTTGCAATCACTATTAGTTTAATTCTATAGGGATAATGTAGGGGAAACACCCCAAATATAATGAAGAAAAAAATAATGAAAAAATAAAATTGTAAGATAAATTGATACTCTATGTAATATGACCTTTTCTTTAATCTAATAATCTTTGTAGTCAAAATATAAATGTTAGAATCTTAGTTTTGATGACCTTGATAAGTTTAATTGTATGGAATGAGGTAATAGATAAGTTAGGTTAATTTTATAAATTTTACCCCTCCTAATTTTGGGAAATGTTTGATTAGTTAATTTGAAATCATAGATTTTTGTTGGGTAATAGGTGATGGTGTGTATTGATAGGGACAATTTTAAAATTTGGTGTATCAATTGATTGATTTGATTCAAATGGTGAGACTCACATTTTCATATTTATGTTGCATAGACTAAATAATTGGTGGTTGATGTCTCCAATCTAAACATTTACAACAACTATATTTATGAGATGACAATGAAAACTAAGAATTTTTATTTATGTCAAACTAGGAATATATTTAATTATTGACTGATTGAATGTTGAACGCTTGTATATTATCTATTAAATAGCAAGAATGTAGTTATTTTACAATCTTTTCTAAGTGTTTGGACAAATTACTGATTAGATTGTACAAAGTGTAACAAATATTTAATAAAAAAATTATTATATTTTCAAAAGTAAATTCTAGTTCTTATGAATAACATTTAATTTTGTCTCATATGGAACATGCAATGAACTAGGAATGTTTATTCTTTTGGTATTGACTAAGAGATAGTTGTTGATCTTTTAATGTTTAAACAATATTAATATATACTACTAATGAACCAAATTATGACTAATACTCTCACCATTATTGATATACAACTTTGCCGACCCCTCCAATATTTTTTTTACTTTATCAAAAAATAATGCTTTATTTAAAATAAATTTAAAAATTGCGTAGCCCAAAAAAAATTGGTTGATATTTTAATGTTTAAACAATAATATATAATTAATGAACTCTCACAATTATTAATATACAACTTTCACCATAAATGTAAAACTTTCAGCAGTTCACAATATACAACTTTCATCAGTACAGAATAGACAACTTTGACCACCGCACATTACAGATCTCATTCCTACCAGTCAAGCTGAAAATTTTTGTCAGAATTTCCAATCTCTTCACACTTATATTCTTGTGAAGTTTCCCATTACAACATGGAGACACCCTTGTCACTGAAAGTAAGATGTATCCAAATCAATTTCTCTATTTAGAATAGAGAAGGTTTGGAGTTTTTCTTACCACTTAGCTGAGAACATTAGCTTAAGACAAAATGCTTAGATTGTTGGAAGTTGACATCTTTGGAGTAAATGAATTGCGTGCTGAATCAGAAGTATGATAACGTTTTATATTATACTTAGTCAGCTCAACTATCGCGTAGATCTGGACTAACGTCCATCTACCCTTCAAAGCGAAGACCACAGACAATAAGTAAAATATAAGAACATAAGAACCCGCAGGAAAGTTGCATAGTTCTCTCTGGTTGTAAACATGGCTAATGGTCTTAGTTCACCATTGTTGAAGGAAGAGGAGCAAAATAATGATGTTAGTAACCATGAAGCTAGTGGCAGAGAGAATATCAGGTTAACAGACTTGGATAGTATTGTTAGTTTTCAACAGATGATGAAAGAGAGTTGGACAGAGTCCAAGAAACTGTGGAGAATTGCAGGGCCTGCAATTTTTACCAGATTATGTTCATATTCAATGATGTTAATTACAACAATATGTGCAGGACACTTGGGTACTGTTGAATTGGCAGCTGTGGCAATTCAAGGCTCTGTTATTGGACTCCTGGCTTTTGGACTCTTGGTCAGTACAAACTTTCCTTGCCATTTTTTTGTCAGAATCTAATTCAACATTCATTTTGATGATATGTAAGAAAAATTTAAATGTTTTAAACCTATCTGGGTTTTTTAGCAGTTGTTGATATAAGATTAAAAAAAGTAGATTTAGTAGGTGAAGAATATTGGAATGCGGTTGTTTCGTAGATGTAAGAAGCTAAAATAGTAGAAAAATATGTTTTGAGTTTTCTAAAGCCTTATAAAACAGGAAAGAGATTAGTTGTAGTCCATGCAGAGTTATTGATTGACAATATTTTAGTCTTATAATCATACTTGTTTAGCGGACTAGATACTTATTAAAAAGGATTATTCAACAATGTTTTAGTCTTATAATCATCAATATATGAGTCTTATAAGCCTCAAAGTTAATAATATTTTACTCTGCTTGCATTGCTAAGGATTATGAAAGCAAAGTAAGTACTGTGAGGAGATTAAAATTATTAAAAAGCAAGCGGAACTCAATAAGATACTTATAAGAGCTGGTCTAAAGATCGAATATTCCTCGTTAATTGCTCAAATATTAACAAGGCAGTAGCAAATACCAGTGAGCAGGACCATATGCTATGCGCTTCTTTTAATTTAAAAGAAAAATAATAATAATTGTATATTTTTTTCAAATGAACCATTCTATAGCATCAACAATTGTTATTGGATATGTAGAGGGTACCTTGCAATGTGATTTTTGTTAGGTAGCTAACCGTTTTATTTAACAATCATAGTTAGTGAAGTCCATGTCGTATTTGGAAAACTAAGCGTAATTGTTAATTATGAACAAATTTTTCAAATAGGTCCTTGACAAACCATCTTCTCTTACTATTGAAGAGTATGGTCACCCAAGGATCGAAGTTATTGACGAGAGACCTATCCCAAGCTATAATCCACCTTTGACCCACATTTAAGTGCCAGTTTTGCTTCAAGTAAGTGGATTCCCACTTGGAGGCTATCCCCATTCCCAACCGAATTTATAGAATGAAAAGTTCAGCAGGACCATCTAATGGCGGAAGCCAAACCACTATACCTACCTTGCCCATTGATATAGATATAAAAAAGTAGCTGTTGCAACTTAAACCACATATTTTCCATCATCTCATTGTCAAAGTAAAAGCAGAAGGTACTCTTACCAGTTGTTTATTATATATATCTTTTGAATTGAAGGAGCTTAAACAATTATGAGTGGATAACAACAATCAACACAAAGTTCTCAACAATATTTTTTTATATATATTAATAATTGAGACCATAAATATTTGGAGAGAAAATGCTGTTGCTCAATGATCCATGTGGTTATTATAGTCTGTTAATTTTTCTTTTTTAGAGATTCAAATTTAAGGTTTTAGAAATTTGTAAAATGTTATCTAAATATTAGTGTTTTTGAAGGAGTTAACTATTGTATTGTTTATAAAGAGTCGAGTATTAGTGTCAGTCAATTCAGATGGTCGTTGAAACAATTTTTTTGTAGACTTCAAAAATATTTAATAATATCAATATTTTGATGTAAAAGCTTTACGTAGTTAAAGACATCACAATACATCTATGAGTTTATAGCAATATTTATAATCATTTTCTTTTGACTGAACACACCATGTAAAAAATTTAATTGGCTTCTACGCAGTTGGGAATGGGCAGTGCATTAGAAACCCTCTGTGGTCAGGCCGTTGGAGCACGAAAACTTCAAATGCTTGGAGTGTATTTGCAGCGCTCATGGTTAATATTACTGGGTACAGCAGTTCTTTTGAGCTCTATTTACATCTTTGCCACCCCACTCCTTAAGCTACTGGGACAGGAGGATGATGTAGCTGATCTAGCGGGAGAATATGCACTTTGGATGCTACCACAGCTGTTTGCTTATGCATTATATTTCCCAATGCAAAAGTTTCTTCTGGCACAGAGAAAACTCATGGTCATGGCTTTTATTGCCTTTTCTGCATTGATATTCCATGGTGTTCTGAGTTGGTTATTAATCTTCAAAGTGGGTTTGGGGTTAGTTGGAGCAGCTATTACAGCAAACATATCATGGTATCTTATCAATATTAGTCAGTTTTTGTATATAGTTTACTCTTGCCCAGAGGCTTGGAAAGGATTCTCCTGGCTTGCTTTACGTGATCTATGGGCTTTTGTTCGACTTTCAGTGGCTTCGGGTGTTATGCTATGGTTAGTAGCACAGCAGTTGTGAATATTTTCTTTTCTGAACACAATTTCTGGTAAAAAAATTTAATTAGGAAATGACATGAACACTATCTCTAACGAAGTGAATCAATTTATGTTAATCATATTCTTTTGTATTTGTTGATATTTTCAGTTTGGAGATCTGGTATATGATGTCACTCATTGTTATGACGGGTAATTTGAAAAATGCAACAATTGAAGTCGATGCACTATCTATCTGGTAAGAAGCAACTCCACAATTCTATTTCAAAAATCCAACTTTTGTCTTAAATGGAAATTGTCTAGTAGCAATGCACTCAGACCTTAGCATTTCACAAGTCAAAGTATCTGTACACTGATTGGGCTTTTAATAGTGAATATGGTTGTTTAAACCTATAATCTGTTGCAATTAGTAGTTAAATGTACTCCTTTTGACAGTTTACTCTGTTCCTTTTGCAGCATGAATTTGAATGGATGGGAAGCCATGATTTTCGTCGGTTTCAATGCTGCCATTAGGTATGGATTTTTCAGTTAGTATTATCATGTTTCATATTGGTTTTGGGTTCTTTTGAAATAAGACCTATTAGCCCAATTCTAGACCCTATATCCAGGATATACAGAGATTACTTGAACAACTGATGTATTTCCTTTAGTTTTTAGTGGTGGCTGCATCATATCTTTGGTAAAGTTACAAGCAATACTTAGTTTGCATTCAATTTGTGCAGTGTGAGAGTATCTAATGAACTGGGAGCTGGTTGCCCTAAAGCTGCAAAATTTGCCGTCATCATCGTGGTTCTAACATCATTGTCATTTGGCCTTATATTCATGGGCATCATTCTTGCAACCAAAAATGATTTTGCAGTATTATTCACGACTAGTAAAGTGGTCATGGCAACAGTGTCCAATATGGCAATGTTACTTGGAGTCACAATGGTTTTAAATAGTGTACAACCAGTGCTATCAGGTAGAAAGTAAATACTAATTCACAATTCTTGGTTCACATGTTTATACTATATAACTGATGACCTCTTCGATTATGGGTTCACTCTGTTGTATCATAATTTTCTAATCCTCTATGTTTTTCTTGGTGCAAACAACTCAGGTGTGGCTGTAGGTGGAGGTTGGCAAAGTCTGATAGCCTATGTAAACATAGGGTGCTACTATGTTGTTGGATTACCCCTTGGCCTTCTTATGGGATATAAGTTCGACCTTGGAGCGAAGGTAGACTTGGCTTCTTCCTATTTAGAATGCAAATTCTCAATTGCTCTTTGTTATCTGCCCATTATCTGCCCATTACCAATAAGTATGAAGGCCTTCTGAGTTAGATCTTTTTATGTTGAAACAGGGCATTTGGACTGGCATGATTTGTGGAACAGCCCTCCAGACTGTTATTTTAGTGTTAATCACATATTTCACTAATTGGAATCGAGAGGTAAAGTATTATATTTCTTTAGGGGCTATTGGAACCACTACCTCTTTACTTTGGCGACTAATTATTCGTTTGTATTGCAGGCTGCTCAAGCTGAGGATCGTATCAAACTATGGGGAGGATCAGCTGAGTCTTATACAAATCGATCATTGAAAGTAAGTGATTGAATGTCAGATAGATTACTTGAAACACACTAGGAACTGTTCACTTAACGGGACTAGACTTTTGTCATATTCTGACCAACCCTGTCAAATTTGAGTTGCAGGGGGAAGAGAACGTTGAGAATATTCCTTAGAAATCTAGAAGAACCGTCTAGGACAACCTTTGGCAAATATCTCTGAAAATATATCTTCTAGAAAATGCTCCAATATTCAAACTGCAGCTACAATTTCGGTAGGCTGACATGGGACGTGCTCAAGTACATGATTAATCATGAGGCTGATTGATGTTACTTTTTTTACTCTGGTTTTGGTAAATATGAAATATAAGAAATTTTTGGTAACACAATCTAACTGACAATCGAAAGTATGAAGTACTCTTTCATTTAAAAAAAATTAAAAAATTAATAGATAGAGCAAAAATAATAATTACAGATAATATAAGATATATGTGGAAAAACTCTGCTTTTATGTAATATAAAAATCAACACTAGAAGAGAGTCAAAATTAGTATTAATCTTTTAAAAAAATTACATCAATAAAAAATTTCCCTCTAAAGTTTTGAGTGTTTCATTACTTTTACAACTTGAAAAAGATCCTTTTCTTCCTCGTACTCCAAACTCCAATATATTATCACAAGTAATACATGAAACTACAAATGCTTACCAATATAATGGACTCAAACTATGAGCCACATAATCTATATGCAAAAAATACCTCAATGTCAGTGGGAGTTACAAGCATCTTTTTAGAAGTTTCATGACTTTTTTCATAAACTTGCATATCTAACTTTACTAGAGGACAAAATAATCCACTAGAACATAATATAACAACTCTTTATGTCCAAAAAAAAGTTAACCACTTTTATATACAGTCAAATATGATATCTTAAACCTTTTATAATGTCATAGATGATTCTTATAATACTATAAATAGTGAGATTGCCATTCACTTTATGTTAGGTGTTTCAAGGTGTTGTCATTGACCAAATAAGTTTCATGATGAACACCTCAGAAATAGTATTTAAAGTAAAAATTTTCTCAGAATGGAAATCTTAATTCCTCTTTTTCAATCGCATGAAGTAAAAATTGACTATGAAAATATTAAAATTAAGATACATAGTCATAGGATTGCAAGGTTAATATCACCAATCCTAATATTCTCCCACTTGATATTCACATAGCAATGGAATAATAGGGTATACAAATAAATTAAACGAGGTGGTAGGAGAGGAAAGGCCCATGGCCTCCCTACACTCTAAACTATCCACTTTATGTAATATGATCGATCACCCTTAACCATTTCTAGAACATAGTGATACATGACATATATTTGTACAATAATGATACATTAGGTTTAAGTTAAATAGATGACACTCTAACTATCACATCCAATCCCCAATTATTCATATTGAGAACTAGTACCTAAACACAATATATGCAACCATACCATCTCTTTATAAGTATACTTTTTGACCATATACTCTACTCTATAATGGACAACATGAATAAAGCTCATCATTTTCTCACCCAACTAACTTTCTTCCAAACAAAGTAAAGACTAATTGCATATGGATCATGTACAATCATGATCATTGGTCTAATCTGAATCAATAAACCCTTATAAATTAATCATTTTTATCACATCATTAGATCTATGATAAATAAATCTAATAGTTAAAAATACCACTTAGATATTTGAAAATATTTTTAACATAAGTTTAATATTCTTTATCGGGTTTTGCTAAAAACTTACCAAAAGCTCCTCCTACTTGAAAAATATTAGCTATTTTACAAACCATGACATACATAAGGCTTCCTACAACACTAAGATATGAAATTTAATATCTTCAAGTTAATCATTAATTTTAGGAAACTAATCAACTCATATCCTATTGTTAACTAGAAATGAATACTAATTGGTTTACAATCCTACATGGGAAACACATAATATAGTGTCAAAGTAATCCTTTTGATTTAACTATAATTTTATGTTAATTCGTATATTTTGATTTTCATACCCAAGATATATATTGTAGTGCCCAAATATTTCATATCAAAGGGACTAGATAATTGAAATTTAAGTTCCCTAATAATTCATTTATTATTCCTTATAAATAACATATCACTAGCATATAAGACAATGATTAGCACATGATCATCTGTTAATTTAAATAAAATATTGTTAGCAATAGTATCTTCTGAAATGTAACAACAACAATAGATGAAATGACACTAGTATATGGTAGTCTATCTATAGCAGAAAATTCTCACCAAAATCCACTTGACCTCAACTTGGAAGTAATGTATTGCCATTAATCAGGCCTTATACACTCTCTAACATACCATATACTCCAAATTTATTTTTAAATATAAATTTTCGTCTAATGGCTTTTGCCCCCTGTGAGAAGCTCAATTAGATTCAACATGTCACATGTATTTAAGGATCTTATTTTATCCATCATTTCTTTAACCTTTAACCAAGACTCAATCTCCTTTGAAGATAAATCCATTTGTTCATTGTTAGTACATAATAAAATAAAGACAAAATAAGAAGTAGATTGATTATGTCCATAAAAGTCAATAATTTTTTCATTGTCCAGTGGAACTTATTATAGGTGTAATAGGATGTTTCTATAGTTCTTCATTAGAAATCAAATATGAAGCTTCTCCTTAACACAAAACTATATCCTATGTCTATCTACCAATATAGAATAATTATGTACCATGTTTTTCCTCCTAGCAGTTTCTTGATTTGTTTCAAATGACTATCTTGAGATTATTGGTGTACTTTTAACCACAAAAAATTGACCAAAATCTCTACTTTAACATGAGTTTGGGTTGTGACATTTTGTTGCATAACACCACTCATGATCTTGAGCTAACTTATTTTGCATTGAAGCAATAGACTTTGATGTACTTGTAACAATTAGGCTTAAGGTATTCAGGGGCCTTGCATAATGCCAATAATTATTCCCTTGTGTCTTTCCCTAGTAGGGCTTCTTGTTTGATTGCAAAGTTGTGTTATGAAGCTGATAAGTCTTTCTATTTTAGGCTTAGAATCTATTTATAGATACCAACACATTACAGAAAGTTTGTAGTAGAGCTTTGACTTGATGTATTTTTTTTTTCGAGGCATCAGAAGTATATGTTCCCAAAATTTTGTGAAGTGCCAACAAATTATTATGTCTCATATCAAATCTCTCAACTAGAAGCTTCTTTCAAACTACATGTTTTTCCAAAACATATATTTACATATTTACCTAGCATAACTGCACATTGTACACTTAATCCAATAAAAGTAGGTGAAGAAAAAGGTTTGGTAATATTGACATCAAGGACAAGGATGGAATTTCAATCTTGACATTAGAGTGGAGTCTCATGAATTAAAAGTGGATGAATACATAGGTGGTGGAATACTATGAGAAAAACTATCATCAAACACTACATCAATGCTATTCAATCATGTGGTTAGGTTAAGAATTTAGAATGATGGATGAAAATCATTATGTATATTTGATTATATTTATTTATTAATTAAAAATTAAAATTATTAATATAAAAAGTTATTAAATAGCATGTCATCATTGCTAATGACACAATATCGAAATTCGAATCATGTAATTTAAGAGTATATAAAATGGACCGATTAAATTATTGTAGACAAGGATGACCAGATTTGAATTCAGCATTGTGAGGATGAAATTTCAATTCTAGAATATTCTAGAAACTAAAACTTGCAAAGAGGGATGAATCTGTACAAGGTGGATTGCTATAAACCTAAGAGTCCTGTACCAGCACGTCACAGTTAGAATGGAGGACAGTGATATTAAAATCCTGTGGCAAGACTGAAGACTTTAATTACAAAGATGATGAATTCGTAGAACATTCAGGCAGTGGTGGTCCACATGTCTTCACATTCTTTCCAAACTACCATTCCATCTCTACCGGCTATTCTACAGCCAGTCCAATAATTCTCTTGGAGATTTATTTGGCTGAGGATTATCTATAATTATAATACATATTATAATATATTAAATTTTGTATATGGAAGGAGTTTTAAACATTTTTTTATTGTATTTATATAAACATCTTAGTATATTTATTTGAAAGGTATCAATCCATATATGTATTAATTATGTGAGAGCCAGATGATTATACTCCAATAATGAATTCAAAACAATTTAAATTGATATCTGTTTGAAAACGATTTGAATTGATACCTGTTTGTTTTTATATGTAAATAATTTTAGGAATCTATTTATTTTAAATTAAACTTTCAAAATTATGTTATATTTTAAAAAACATAAGAATGATATTAGAAAAGAAAGTCAATTTTCTTTAAAATATTAAATAATAGATTATAATTATGTTTTCTATATATTGATACTTTTTTGTTTTTATATATAAATAATTTTAGACATCTATTTATTTTAAATTAAAATTTAAAAATTATGTTGTATTTTAAAAAATATAAGAATGAAATGGATATAGATATTTTTAGAAAAGAAAACTAATTCTCTTTAAATTATTAAATAATAAATTGTAATGAATTTTGGAACTTCATATTTAAAAATTATTTATGACAACTTTTTAAATTCATCTTTCCTTTGCACTTTTTTTTTAAAATATAGATATGTTAGTATATTTATATTAATTTATTGCTATGATTAGTAAACTATTTATATTTGAACAAATTTTATGAAAATAATTTATTTAAATAGTTTTATATGTTATTTTACACACACATATATACTTTAAGACTTAATTTTTAATAATTTATAAAATTAAATTAAAAATAGTAATTTGTTTAATTATTTAAAATAGAAAATAGATAAATAAATATATGCAAGTTATTTCTTTTATTTTTAATGTAATTTTATATTTTAGTGATATTAGCACCACATGATTATTATTTCATTTTTTAATTTTGATTTTACTTTGAAATTAGTTAATTTTTTTTTACACTTGAGAGTAGTATTAAATATTGTATTCTTCTATCTTATCTCTTTAGATTATTAGTATGATTTTTTTAAAGGGTTTGATCTCTTGTACAATAATGGCTCAAACATTAAGAGACCTAATGTAAAATAGCCAAACAATGTGACAAAAAAGATAGAAGTTTATTCGAATAGGACATAAATAAAACTCTCCCAAAATAGTTGTGAGATAAAGCGTATACTATTACAAAGTTCCAAACCTCAATCTAAAATTCTTCTCCATACAACTCCTAGAGGGTGAACATCAAATACAATTTAGAGGGTGTTTCTTCCTCCTCCTTGAAAAATAGTCTAAGAGAACTCATCGTACTTGATAATAATGTTAGCATCTAAAGGAGGAGGGATGATAACATCCCACTTCTCTTAAACAACATGGTAAACTAGAGAACTCTCTATAAAATAAATAGGGACACTAATTGTCTAAATTGGAACCACCTGGGTAACTAAGGGGAAAAATTTGAAAGACATCTAGTCAACCTTAGATGTTGGCACCATTGATGATAAAATATCAACAACCCAAGAATCAAGGTCATTAGATAGATGAGAAACCTCATCAATAAGAGAATTTGAGTCACCATAGATTTTGAGATGATGTGGGAAAATACTCTTTATCCAAAAAATCAAATCCATCCCATTACCTAGTATAGTAGTCACAACAAAATAAAAAATGCAAACCCTCATACTCTAAAAGCTAGACTCATGGGTGCTTCCCCACTTGAAAAATGTTGTCTACTCGAGGGCCTTGTAGAAGTAAATATACTCCAAGATATAACAAAAGGACATGCAAAAAATATCCAATGGAGATAGGTTAGCCAATAAAAGATGCACCAAATTGTTACCAACAACCATGTGATATAATCCAACTAAAATTGAAGTGATAGATTAAGAAATCATACCCAAGATGGGAGAATATTAAAGGCATCTAAAATATGTTTGAAGGTTGTTTTTTATCTTGAGGAAGTGTTGTTCCTATGTCCAAAAATAACCTTGAAGCATTGACTCTTGGTTGCTAGCCAAATCAAAAGTCAATATGCATAACTTCACCCTTATAATTTACTTTCTAATATTTGTATTTGTAGTTGGTAAAATTGATTTCAAATTTAAATGTCTATATATTTAAAATATCAAATATCAAATCTAAATAGATTTTTATCATATTCCTTTTATAGTCACAACAATAAATACTTCTCCCTTATTACCATTTTAAGTTTCTATATTAGAAAAATATATTTCAGACTAAAAAAGACAGAGATTGTTTTTTATTCACTTAATGTTTATCGATAAATAAATCAAAACAATCATAATTTCCTTAAATAAATATATATAAAATATGTTGAGTGATATCTTTTCCAAGTTTTTCACTTGCTTAGAAGAAATTGATTAAGAAACAGGTGCCTCAAAAAGGATATTTGTTAGCATCTTTTGTGCATTTTTATGACTTTAAATTGTCGGTTTATTTATTTTATAGTGTGAGGCCCCACCTATAAATGGGCATATATGTTTTATATTTTGATGCTACTTGGAAATTCTTTACTTGAGTTTTATGGAATAGACAATTGTTTTATAGTCAAATCTTAATTATGATTATGTTGTTCACATGCAATAGTCTGATTATGCAATGAGAATATTTTACACTTAAGGTAAAAATGAAAATACAATGTGGCTTAGTTAATATGCAATAATAACCTAGAAGGAACATTTTTTTTTAATTATATTAGTAGGGAGAAGGCCCTAAACCTACAAAACAACAAAAAAAGAGAGAAACAACATAAGATCTAGCATCAAACAACCAATAGAGGAAACCCTACCAGCTACTATAAAAAATAGTAAAAAATAATCATGTATTTGTAACTAAACATACTATTCTTAGCTAACCACCATCTACCTAGCATATTGCAAGTATTTAGACAATATAAAAAAATAACTTAACAGAGTGGCTAATAGTAATAAGAGTTTGATTTATATGGCAAGGAGGACAATTCCTATCTTAATACTTACAATAACTACTACTAACTATAGTAGAGATCATCAAAAGTATAAACAAAATCTCAACTTCTTAATCATCTTTGATCATCTTCCATTTTCGCTCCAACCTATTCACTTTGTAAATCCATGTCTTCCCTAGGGTGGTCTCCTTCTCCTCATTGTCGTGGTCCAATTTTCCTTCCTTCAGCAGCTTCCTTGCCTTCTTTTTCATCTGACTCTGCCCTGAAACGAACTCCATTATTGCCTTTATCATAATACCATCTGTGATGGTGTGAGATTTTGCCAAGATCAGGAGCTCAATGAAAAGTACAAAATAGAGAGAAAAAATATAGGACAAGAATAAACTGTATTCTCATCAATAGATAAATGATCAATCATTATATACAAAGAATATGAGCCTACTTATATAGGTAAGACTATATGGATATCTGTGCACACAATCATGACATGTAGCTCAATAAGAAACAAGGGTAGGTAGCATTTTCAATATAATATTCCACATGAGGTGGATAACACACCGAATGTGGAATGTAACAACAAGAGAAGACCACAAAAGTTAGAAATTATCCTCCACACACTATCCCAATGTGGCTCAAACACCGAAGTGTCTCATACCCAAACTACTATGAAATGCATTATCCTAAGTAAACTTAAGTAAGGTGTAATAATATCCAAGATGAATAATTAATTACACCAACACCCCCCCTTAAATGCAACTTAGGGGAATGCACTTAATTATACAATGCAACTAAGAAATGGAAGATGGATCTTGGCTACAAGGCCATGTATGTACCCATGTAAAAATGCGTGCAAACTAATGCAATGAAATATCTCATAAAGCGGGGAAAGAGAGAAAAAACCAATGGGAAAAAACCCTCCCCCAAAAAGAGAGATGAAAAATATACAAAGAACTCTCATAGAAGTATGTGAAGGACCAAACCCCATGTGAGGAAAATGTCCCTCCCATATGAGAGAAGAAGAGAAGCTAGGTAGACCCCCCCACAATGTAGAAATTGCACCAATGGTAGAAGCTCAAGAATGAATGAAGAAATTGCTCCATGAACGTCGAACAACATTCCTCCCCTTGGGAAGAAATAAAACCAAAGGTGTATCCATGAAGTCTCCCCAATCACAAAGGGAAGATGTAGGAAAATAACTCATGATGAATGAACTCTTTGAAAACTACTCAAGTCTCCCCATGTTGATGCTGAAAGATACCCCCTCCAAAGATGGTGAACTGCTCCACACTGCTGAAAAGGTCACTCCAAGATCTAGTAGAGATGAATGTAGAACAAGTCCCAAAGACTCACATGTCTCCTCTAAGCATAAAGAGGCCTCCTCCAACTATTGTACACAAGAATCCACAATCATATCAACCTCAAAAGAATGATCATGTAGAGAATGAACAAGAGGGTTAGAGTGTGCCCTTGCAACAATAAAAGAAGGATCATCTTCATAAAAGAGAAGATGAATATCATCAATGATGTCTCCCAAATATGCAATGTAGGACTCCACAAACAAACCTGCAATGTCAGTCAAGTAGTCATCCCAAGAACCTAAAGCTAGAAGACAAGATATATGCTACTACATTGAATCACAAGAAGGCAAATCTATCGCACTATCTGCATCATCAGGTGCAATAGGTGATGTGATATCAATAGGAGGAGATGAAATGCAAGGCTCAAGAATGGGGTCACATGTCAGAATCCCCAAGTTCAAGTACCCAAAGTTCTCCTCAAAATCTGAATCATCATATGTCGAATCATCATGTGTGAAATCATCCTCATCAATAGGAACAAAATCTAACCAAGATGCATGATCAACCATCCCAGTCGCAATGATAGCTCTAGTATCCAAGTCTCTAATGAAAACTGACTCAGGTGAGAACCCCACAATTCTCTTTCTTGCCCTGTGTGTGATTATAGATGGAAAGAAGATTGTTTGTCAACTAGGGTACACACAACACATCATTGAAGGATTTATCCCCAATTGTAATAGTTCCTTTCCCAATCACATCCATGTATGTATGATTTCCCATCAAAATCTGTGGCATGGTACAAGGCTCAAATGTAGAAAACATAGACTACAAAGATTCCATATGATGAGAAGTTCCTGAATCATAACTTCTAGTAGCACAAAGAGATTTTCCTTTTCTTGTCCCAAAAGAGTGAGTCTTCCCACTTGTAGAGGCCATGACTGCTTTCACTTTCCCTTTTGAATGTGAGGAAGTGGAAGTTGATGAATCCTCCTTCTTGTAGGCTTTAGGCAAATCAATGTTGTTCTTTTTGAGGATGTGTGTGAGCTCATCAATCTTCTTAGAATGGCAACGACGATCCTCATGACCAACCCTTTTACAATAGGCACAAGCAGGTCTCTCCTTCTTTGGTGAATTGTCCTTCTTGGAAGAGGATGAATCTCCTTGTTATGGACAAGGTGGTGCTTTGTCCATAGGCTTTGATTACCATTTCTTCTTGTTTGAGTTGTGCTTATCTTGATTTCCTTTGTTCCCTTGATTTTCCACTAATGGTTGAGACTTAGAAGTCTTTAGGATTCCCATGCTTATCAACTTAGTTTGTTCCATCATTAACATTTCGGTGAAAACATCAAATGCAGGCATTATGTAGCTTGAACCCATTGTCATCCTATGGGTTTATAAACTAGAAATAATTCATATTCTTATTGAAGTTTGCCCATCAAATTGAAGATCAATTGAGTATCCTTCTTATCAATGCCACAATCCTTGAGTTGTGCCCTCAACTCTTTTGAGTTAGTGACATAATCTTGTATAGTATCAAATTTCTTGGGATCTAACATGGTGATATCACTATCAATCTGATAGCCCCTAATCTCATCAACTTGACCATACAAGTCTTGAAACTTTTTGCCAAGCATCCTTAATTAAGGCACATTTCTCAATATGAAAAATGAGATCCTTTGATACATACTTTCTTAAGGTACATATTTCCATGATATTCTTAGTGAGCCAATCCAAGTGAGAAACAGGATCAACCTTAGGATAAACGGGAGCAAAAATAGTTCCATCAATGTAAGGAGCTAGTCATTTTTCTATAAGTTTACTCAATGCATCAATTTTCCAAGTAGCATAATTATGAGGAGTTAAGAGAGGAAACTTAGGAGAACCCATAGAAGAAAAATGGAAAGAACACAAGAGCTAAAAAGAACAAGAGACACTCCCCCAAATTCACTCAATCAAAGTACCCCCCCCAAAAATGATGATTTTGGCACTTTATATGTAGTGCGTGTACAAAAGGCCACTTGCAAACAATGGAAAAGTGGACTTCTGATTTTTTTTTACAACTATCCCAATAGGCTAAGAACTACAATGAAAAAGACCAGAAAGATAGATCTATGCAATACAAGTGCCAAAATGGCCAAAAAGGACCATATGATGAAAGTAAAATTTCCACTCAAAATCACTACAAACTAATAGAATATTATGAAAGTAGATGAAAAATAACACACTTTCAAAAATAAAGCCACCTGAAAAGGAGTTCGTATGAGCCCAAACACAGTCCTAAAAGTTGCAGAAATGGGGATTAGACAGGTACAGTCACCAAAAAATGAGATTTCTTAAATAGTTGTCCACCAAAATCATAAAATAATTCCACCATGAGAACTTACATGAAAAATTAACCCATTTCAAAAAACATTGCACTAAAAAAGGAGAAAAAATGAGCAAGATATGGCCATTTGAAGTTGAACTGCAAAATTGAAAAGCCAAATGAGAGGGGCTTGCAAAATTTTCAAAAAAATGATGACTTCAGCAAATCATGTGATTAAATTTGATGGCTATATGGCCATCACCAAAAATTCACCTCCCTGTCTACGTGACATCCGTACAGTATGAACAGATGACGTGGTCGAATCAGATAATGCCAAGTGTCATACGAAAATCTCATGTGTCGAATAGTTGGCGGGTGATGTGGCAATACGATCTTCCTATGTGTCTCAGTTTCGGCTATTGATGTGGTCACTGAGGTGGCATGATCTGTTCATGTCACACCGCATGGACGGGTGACTCTGTCGCTATCTGGGTGTCCACGTGGTCAAATGAGAGCAGGTCGCGTGGCAGGGGCTATGGCGGAGGTGAAGCTATTGTGAAGTAATCGTCGGGTGGGAAAATAGAGGGGAAGTGCCACCGAGAGTAGACACTGTTGTTGGGGTGCCAGGAGGATATGTCGTTGACAGTCGAAGGACGCTGCCACCAGGACCCGAAGGACACTGCGGGAGGAGTCAACTGTCGACAGCTACCAATTGCCGACTGTCGGGAGCTACCGACTCTTGGGAGTGAGCAATGGAGATCGACGATCGATGAGGAGACTGGGAGAAGTACAAGCAGTGGGGGACAAAAACTTGCAAAAAAATTAATTCTGCAGTACGAGTACGGTGGGGGCAGAGGTGACACGACCCCTCCTCACAAAGATATATATATTTTTATTTTTAATAATAAAAACTCTCTACAATAAAATTTAAAAAAATTGTGAATATTTTTATTTATGGAAATGACCATGCAGACTCAATGGTGAGGTTGGATATGGTCTAGGACACCTCCAAAAGATGTTACTCCTCAGATCAAGCAGAATGAACACGCCGAGCAGTAGTTAATTGTTCCAAATTTTCCAGTCTTCATTTGTCAACCTGTAATAGATATATTGTACTAAACCACTATATTTGTAATGTGTGATGAGTTATCATCCACTAACACTTTGGCAGTGTTTCCATGTCGTGTTACCAAATGTGTCTAGGTGCACTGTACGTAGGAAATTATAGTCGAATCTTATTGGACTGACATGAAATCAGGCTCCTATATGAGGAAATCATGTCTAGGGTTTTATTGTAGTTGTTATGTGCGAACATTGGAAAGAAGATTAGGTCTGTGCAAGAAAAGGTATCTCACAACAAAGATAGAGAGTGCAAAATATAGAAAACTGAAGTAATGCTGAAATGCATTAATAGGGAGCTGTCAAGGATCTAATCAAGCAATCTGGGCTACTGTCTAGATCATTCACTTGTTGAATACTAATATTTCGACAAGTCTGAAACCCTTAATCAGGTAGGCCCAACCAGGCCTATTGTAAATCCTCTAACAAGGTGGTTCACAGTTGTGGATCTGAAATCCTCTAATAGGGTAGTCTTTAGTAGGACTTATCTCCTAATAGAGATCTAGATTCCTAACAAGATCTGTTCTGGTGAAGAACATTTTAATGCCTTAACCGGTCTGGTTACTATTCTACAGATAGTTGACTTGTGAGTTTTACTCACCATCATTTTTCCCAGTTGGGTTTCCACATCAAAACTTCTTGTGTTATGGTTATTGTGCTTCTATGGTTGAATGCTTTATTTGTTATTTGGCTTGTTTGTGTTTTAACTGGTTTATTGTTTAAACTGCTACATCGGTTTGCTAGAAAATTGTTTAAAAGTTTGGTTAAGTTCTTAGGCAAACTAATTCACCCCCCCTCTTAGTATTCATAAATTGGTATTAGAGCTTACCTTTCTATAAGTCTAACCACTTGAAAGGAGATATGGGGGAATGCAGCATGAGGGAACTCACTCACTATTTTACTGAGTCTGAGAGAGCCTATGATGAACTCAAAATCAAGTATAAAGCCTCTTTAGCCATGAGAAGAGAACTTGCTGAGCAATTGATGGAATTTACTGAAAACAACTCTTTTAATGAAGCAGACATGGAGGCCCTAGTCGAAGAAGTGGAAAAACTAAATGAATCAAAAAATAACCTAAGGAAGGAGTTGGAAGGACTGACTATCAGGATGAGTCAGGAGCTAGAAAACAAAAGAAATGTTGAAGATTTGGTAAAGGACAAGGAGCATGAGATCTCTAAGTTGAAACAAGAAATCGGTACCATTACCGCCTATCTACAGGAAGGTAAAGAAGAGAAAGAAGAAATATAAGCTGAACTGAATGTAGCTATTTCTCAGAATGAAACCTTGATGGAGACCAATGTTGCTCTTTCCAAGGAACTTGTTGAGACAAAGGAGATACTTGATAAATTCAACCGGAGTGCTGCTAAGTTGGAACAAAAGCTGGAATCGGTGAAGCCATCAAAGGATACCACTAGACTTGGTTTCTCTGGATACGAGGAAGGTGGGACCTTTGAAACTAAGAGTGATGCACCAAAGAAGCAATCGGCACCTAAGAACAACAACAGGAGTAAAGGTAAGCAAAAGTTTAAACCTGTTTGCTTTAATTATGTTAAAGAAGGACATACTGCTAATGTATGTAGGAGCAAGGCTTACAATAACTTTCCTTACTTTCAAAACAATGTGGCTAGATCTAGTAGATTTAATGGTCACTGTTATGCATGGAACAAGTTTGGGCATAGAGATTTTGAGTGCAGGTCAGTTATGAACAACTCTAGAAGTTATCCACCAAGAACTAAAGGAGTTGTCCCAGAGCATTCTATGAATGGGAACCCAAACCGGTACAAAACCTATGACCACCATTCAAATGGTTATGGAGTGGAAACCAGTTGGAGAGAAACCTATTTTATCTATCGTGGTAGCGGTCATACTACTGCAACATGCAGAAGAAAGAATGGAAATGTGAACACCGGACCATGGAGAACACCTGGAATGGTATGCTATCATTGTAACAAATCAGGATACACTGCCAGAGCATGCAGACTGAGAAAGAATCCATCGAGAGACATACCCATCAGCCCATAAGGGAAGATTGATATTGAAACCATTCAGGCAAACATGGATAAAACTTGGAAAAAGAAATCTAAAGAGAAGCCACAAGATGTACCAGTTTTTGCACCCAGTGTGGAAATCCCTGAACTAGCAAACTGAGCTTCGAAAATCTTAGGGGGAACATATCAGTAAAATGTTTCGAACCCCCGGAAGTATGTTGGTAAAGTACCTTTATCGGTATTTGTTACCTATCAACCGACAAAAGAAATGAAGCGATAAAAGGTAAAATTAGGGTTTGAGCCCTAATAGTAATGCATTTATTATGGTAGGTGGGAGCATGTTTAAAAGTGACTTTTTTTTATCATTTTTACTTACCTATTTTTAGAGAAGAATTTTTCTAAGCTTGAGCAGTGCAACCAAAGCAATTTATCTTGCATTCGAAAGAATTCAGAAAGGAATCTTGCACAAAATTTAGCAGCCACTTAAAGCTATTAGTGTGGAAGTCAAAGTGGTAAACAATCTTCCAAAGAAGTGTGTTGTGCTCGACATCGGCAAACCCTAGTTCGGAGAGTGAAGGTATTTCTCGTTGAAACATTCTTGTCATTTGGAATCTTCTAGATATGGCTTCTACATCTAAAATCCCTTCTAGTTCTACTGAACCTGAGGAAGCACCCGAGTTTCTTAAAAAGAAGATGAAATATAATGCCCTATCTCAAATTCCCACTGGAGTCATTATTGAAGGCGATGTTTTAGGATATATTGATTGCAAACTAGAAGACCTAGGGTCCCTAGTGATTCACTCCCAGCTGAGTCTCTTATATGGAGATGATAAGAAGATTAAACCTAAATACATCATAATAGAAAAGAAGAAATTACATAATGCAATATACTTTCTCGAATAATTTACAAAAGAACACATCAGGATTATCCTTAGTAGGGTTCATGGTGATAAGATGTACCTTGAGCGAACCCATGATATTACACCAGAGGCAATTCATGTCGTGACCAGTTTCTACAATGTTGGGGAAGTCCCCATTCTTCACAAGATCACCAAAACCAAAGTGACAGAGCTCACCGATTCTATGACTGACCAACGGGCAATGACTGTCAACAACATTAAAGATGATTTGGTGAAATATGCATGTATGGTAATTGAGTATAGAATATTCTATGCTAGCAGAATGAATTCTATTCCTACAGCTGCGGTGCATGCCGCTTATAGGATGATCAAGGAGAATGCAGAATGTGACTATGTACCTGCATGAAGAAACAATTCATAGATAACTTGAAGTCGATCAAATTGGACAAAACCTTGAGGTTTAAGTTTGGTCAGCTGCTTGTCGATTTAGTTTTCTACTTTCAAGGATATTTTCCTAGAGTCGGTGATACTCAATGGTCAAGTGACCTACCGGTTTCCAGATAAATAAAGGAGAGTCTGTAAGTAGTGGGAACTGAATATCCAGAGACTCTGAATAGGTATTTTGATGAGTTTAGACTATAGATAAACTAGAGAATGAGAATATCTGGTGATTTAGTTAAGAAATACGAAGATGACATCTATTTTAAAATCAAAACAGATCACTTCATAATGGAAGTAGTCGAACCCAGAGAAAAAGTAGTTGAGCCTATGGGCTATGAAGTGGTAAATGATATACTGACAGGGTATGCCTCTACCCTACTTGCTTCACCACTAGATCCCAAGAAGAAGAGGACCGGTACTTACTTAGAGAGGATCAAACCTATTGAGGTACCGAAGCAGAAAAAGGGTAAAGCAGTGCCATCGATATCAGCACTAGTTACATCTACTGCCAGTCCTAAAGTGACCAAAAGGTCACTTGCTAAAAAGAAACTGGAGGCTATTCCAAAATAGGTATTTGAAAGGAAGAGGAAAACCAAGATTAACTTACCTGATTCAGAAGGCATCGAACCGGAGGTAGAAATGAAAAAGACAAGGCAATCAAGCAAGAAGACGAAGTCAACCGGTAATGTAGCAACAACCTCTGCATCGATAAAGTTAGATATTTCCTCTTACAAACCTATGGCACATTGTCAAAGGACCATAAAGAATATTAGAAGAAAAGTTCTGGATGATTTAAAAGAATATTTTGATGATTTCAATGATAGTGAAAAGGAGGATGTTGAACAAGAACTTATTAAATATTTATGTATTAATGATTGGTCACCTTTCAAAATTAAATCAGTTACTTCTAAATCTTTATATGATTCTTTGGACAACAAATGGCGCATTGCCATTGAAAAGGAACAAGACATCAGGAAGAAAATCTTTGCGCAATATTTTCCAAATGCCTCACATTCAGAATTGTTTGAGATTATTGACAAGTACAAAGGCATTTTCTTCATGTAAAGAAGAAGACTTTAGCTACTCGAAGACAAAAATTCTGAAGTGGAAAAAGACACCCATTTGTAGGTTAAATTTGCTATCTAAATGCAACAAGTATCCAAAGCTAATCGGCAGGCTGAGCAAGACCCTGACCTATCCACAGCCAAACCGGATGAAGTCTTTGATAGTCTGGGTGAAAGAATGGCAGAACAAAATGAACCCATTGAAGTTCATACACTGGATATTGAGGATATCACTCCAGAGAAAGAAAAATATGAAAAGGAGAGAATGGAGAAAGAAAAGGACGAGAAAGCAGAAAAAGAGAAACAGGAAAAAGAGAAAGTGTAGAAAGAAAAGCAAGAGAAAGAGCAAGCAGAGAAAGAGAGACAAGAAGAGAAGAGGAAGAAGGAAGCAAAGAAGAGAAAGGAAGAGGAGAAAAAGAAAGAAGAAGAGCAGAAGAAAGAAGAGGAGAAGAGGAGAGTGGAAGAGGAGAAAGTGAAGGCCACCAAGGTAGCCCAAGAAAAAGAAGAAGAGGAGAATTAAAAAAAAGAGAAGATCAAGGAAAAGGAAGGAGGACAAACTCCGAAGGTAACCAGAGATCAAGCCAAGCAGGTTGATTCCACCAGTCCCACTGATTTGACTCTTGCTTGTCTAACTCAATTAGTTGATGAGACTGAGCTACTGTGGAGCATTCAACTAGCATAGGAGAGATTGGAAGAACTAAGAAAAAAGAAAGAATAGGATGTAATTCAATTTGTTGTTGATACCCTTTCTAATCTAATCCCCGGTACTAACCTCCCCAGTACCGATTCCTCGCTGGCCAAGCTCTAACTTCTTTGCAGAGTAGTGAATGACCAGGTACAATGTTTGGAAGATGTTGCCCAAGCCACTGCAAAGAAAAACCATGAAAAGGCACTCAAAGTTGCCTTAGTAAAGCAAATGGATGAAGAGAGGGAAAAACTGATTAAGAAAAAAGATGATATAAGTTAAACTATGGGTGAAGGTAACCTACTCTTGAGTAAAATCCGCTAACCTCACCTATTTTGTGAAGATGCTCTGAAACAGAAGACTCAAATCCAATCGGAATTACATAAATATATCAGCAACTTCAAACTTCCCTATGATTTGTTCACAGTACATGGACAAACTGTTCATACTCACCAACATCAGATTGCAAAGCTTGACTCAGAGATTTGCAATCAAACTTGAGATCTATAGGAGCTCCAGTTGCTCCTATTGCCAAAATTGCAAGTTCTTCAGAAGTGCTTCCTGAACTTGGAGGCTATTACTATGACACAGGAGATGAGCACCATCAATGCGATAGAAGAATTAGCCTTCTAGATGAAGATCAAGAGTGAAATTGTTTCCTCACTTCTTGAGTCATGGTCTTCAGACATGAAGAATTTTATACAAAACTTTAAATCTCTTTTTGAGAAGTTTTACTCTTTATTGTCATGAACATATACTCTATTTTTAATATTATGCAAAAAAGGGAATATTTTGCATTACTTTGTCATTGTTGGCAAAGGGGGAGTAGTGTATATTAAAATTTTGGCAAGTATTAAAATTTCATGCACATACTTGTAATTTTTGCAAAAGGAGTAGTGTATATGCTTAGGGGGAGTAATTTTGGTCATGGCATCTATTTTTGTTTTGTAAGCACTTAGATTTCAAAAATTTCCTAAGTGTTGGCATCAATGCCAAAGGGGGAGATTGTTGGTATTTTGATGATGATTAGTTGTGACTGTCATTGATGGACACACACTTATTTCATGTATGAGTTATTCTCAACCGGTATTGTATGTCATTAAATGTATAGTCTTTGTTTGTTGAAGACTATTGGTGTTTTGTAGAAGATGCTTACCGGTCACAACATGACCAAAGACCCCAAGCAGTCTGAAGGTCTCAAGCGGAATGAAGACCCCGAGTGGTAGTTAACTGTTCTAAATTTTCCAGTCTTCATTTGTCAACAGGTAATCAGTATATTGTATTAAACTGGTATAATTATAATGTGTGATGAGTTATCATCCACCGATACTTTGGCGGTGTTTCTGTGTCGTGTTAGCAAATGTATCTAGGTGCACTGTACTTAGGAAATTGTAGTCTAATCTTATTGGACTAACATGAAATCATGTTTCTAAATGAGGACATCATGTCTAGGGTTTTATTGTAGTTGATATGTGCGAACTTTGGAAAGAAGATTAGTTCTATTCAAGAAAAGGTATCTCACAACAGAGATAGAGAGTGCAAAATATAGAAGACTTAAGTAATGCTAAAATGCATTAACAAGGAGTTGTCAAGGATCTAATCAAGCAATATGTGCTACTATATAGATCATTCACTTGTTGATTACTGATATCTTTGACAAGTCTAAAACCCTTAAACGGGTAAGCCCAACCAAGCCTATTGTAAATCCTATAACAAGGTGGTTCACAGTTGTGGATCTGAAATCCTCTAACAACATAGTCTTTAGAAGGACTTATCTCCTAACAAAGATCTGGATTCCTAATAGGATCTGTTCTAGTGAAGAACGTTGTAAGGCCTTAACCGGTCCGACCTTAACCAGTTTGGTTACTATTATGCATATAGTTGACTTGTGAGTTTTACTCACTGTGGTTTTTCCCAATTGGGTTTCCACGTCAAAACTTCTTGTGTTATGGTGATTGTGCTTCTGTGGGTGAATGATTTATTTTCTATTTGGCTTGTTTGTGTTTTAATCGGTTTATTGTTTAAATGGCTAAACCGGTCTGCTGGAAAATTGTTTATGAGTTTGGTTAAGTTCTTAGGCATACCAATTCACCCCCCTCTTAGTATTCATTAGATATGTGAGCACACAATCATGACATGTGGCTCAATAAGAAACAAGGGTAGGTAGGGATAAGTAGGGGTAGGTAGGAGAAACAATATAATATTCCACCTGAGGTGGATCACACACCGAATGTGGAATGTAACAACAAGATAAGACCACAAAAGGTGGAAATTTTTCTACACACACTATCCCAATGTGGCATAAACACCCAAGTGTCTCATACCCAGACTACTATGAAATGGATTATCCTAAGTAAACTTAAGTAAGGTGTAATAATATCCAACATGAATAATTAATTACACCAACAGATGGCACACAACAAGCCATTTAGTCAAAACATTTCCTATAATCATCAATTTTCACTTCCAGGTTCAAGACCCTCTCCTAGAGATCTATTATCTATCTATGTAGGTTCTTATTGTCATCCTTGTCTGATGGTAGATCTTGAGAATAGGGCACCATGTCAATAACATCCTGGGAATTAAAAGGTGGGGAGGTTGGGTCTAAGTCCTCCAATTCTTCTGTGGAGTCACTTTCTACTTCCATCTCCTCCTTATAATGTTCCTCTTGTTATTCTTCTTCAGCCTAGTACTCCTCATCCTCTGTGTCTTCATTTGAGGAATCATCTGCCTCCTCAAGGTTAAAATCTTCCTCTAGATCAAAGGTAGTCACTTTAGGTTCAATTTGAACCTTCTTATCCTTAGCCAAGAGTAGAGCAGATCTTGTTTCTCTAGAACTACTCTCTTTCTTCTCCCTCACATTCATCCTATCCTCATCTTTCTCGGATTCATGCTGGTCAAGGTCAATGGTAATGCTTTTCCTAGTAGAGTCTTTCTTATTATTTATGGCTTTGACAAGTATTTTTTTTGGGGGTTACTAGTTTCCTTTTGTCCAAGTTAATTTTAAGCAGTGCAACCTCAAGTGACTCAGTTTCCTATTTTGCGTGAGGTTTCTTTCCCTTTGATTTGGTCAGGGACTTCTATCGGGCGATCACAGGGGTTTTGTTTCAATTAGCTTAATTTTTATAGAGGATCCATGAGTTTCCTCTTTAGGTTCAACATTACTAGGTAAGGACAGAAAATGGCTACAATTTTGGGAGTCATCAAAGGTATACTTGTACACAACATAGATTAAACCGTGATAAAGTAGAAGATTTTCTCAATTAGCAATGTTGGACTCTAGGGAGGTGAAAAGAAAATAGGGTAGATTTATCATATCCTGATTCCTAATATGATTTAAAATAGGAAAATGGTAACCATGCACCAAAGTATATTTACCCTCAAGAGTGAAATATTTCATGATAAAGTAGTTAACTATAGGATAGGGCTTAGGAAGAACAAAATGACCATACCCATTTTGAACCACCACCAGGCACTCACCTTTCTAAAATAACTTCATTTAGGTTTTGTAGTCTCCACAACTTCTTCTTTCCATGTTTTCCCCTTCATTCTACACCAGTCACCTCATCTATAAGCTCTAGTGATACTAGAAAAGAGATACTACCAATAGGTCCACTACTATGTTCTGCCAAGAATTGCAGAACCTTATAGATAAGGCCCTATTGTAACCCTTCATGGTCAGAAAAAAGGAAGTCATGCTCGTATGGTGAAAGAGTTTCCACACCTCTTCATTCTGCTAGATTTGTTTGCAGCTCTTTGGCTTCATTCGCTTTAGATGCCCCCCCATATTAGTATGATTCTTCATAGTGAAAAAGTAGAAAATATGAAAGAGAGATTGAAAAACAAACTATAACTTTTAGAAGTTGCCTTGTCCATTAAAAAATATTCTACCAAAAGGCTATTTTTGTTTTGATAGATTTCATTGTCCACACATGTGTGCATTCCATTCTCATTATGGGAAATTAAGTTGTCTTGAAAAAAAAGTTCATCACCTTTCCATCTAATGATATCACCATCTTTATTTATTAAAGCAAGCTAAGAAGGAAAAGACATCGTACATCCAGCTGTACCTTTTGATTTAATAACATCTATGCCATTAATTTGCCTACTAGGCATCCAACACATCACCCAAATTAGCCATCATGTTAGCATCCTAGTCACCTTCATATAAGTCATCAGGTGGACAATTTGAATTTAAAAAATCTTAGTGCACATTTAATGAGTTCAGAAGGAAGCAACTAAAGCACCATTACACTTCAAATAATTGACCAGGTCACCCATGAAGGGTTTGATCCATACCATGGCTAGGATATTTTTTATTCCAACTGAACTCTCAGAATAATTAAAGTGGTACGAATCCTTTTTGGTTAAGCCCTGATTCACAGCCTCATCCGCTGCATGATTACCTTCCTGGTAAGTATGTTGGATTTCAATTCTACTGAAGGCACCCAATAGCCTATTACATTTTTCTATAATACCTTTTATCTCCCATGGAACTTTCATAATGTCTTTCAAACAATTAACTACAAGTTTTGAATCACCTTTCAAAACCATATTTTTACCTTTGTGGTGATGGAGGCGTGAGAGACCCCGCCAAGCGACCAAAGCCTCGGCCTTCTTGTTTGATCCTTTTCCCAGATTTGCACAACAAACTTGTAACATATTCCCTCTGTAGTCTCTTATAATACCACCCACTGATGATAAACCTAGGTTCCCTTTCAAACTACCATCAAAATTGCACTTAAGCCAACCATCCTCCAAAGGGATCCTGATGATATTTTTCCTTACGATCATATTGTGCCAAGTCACTCTTAAAAGGCTATGGTTAACTCCCCACCACTCTTTTAATCTTAGGTCCATTAAGATTGGCATAAATTTGAACTTTAATAGCTTAGTCACATTAATATTCTCCTTCACTTGTTGCTTTATGATACGAAATAACACCTTGTTGCTCCTTGTCTTTTTCCTAAACACCCTATTGTTTCATTCCTTCCATATATTCCAAGCCATAAAAGGCATAATTTGGAGCCATAGATTTCTAATTAGAGGATGGATATAAGTAAATAGGGTTCATTGTTCGATAAGATCTTTCATATTCTCCAAAAGGGTCCAATAGATACCTAGATCTCCAAGAAGCTCATCCCAAATTTCCTCAGCAAATTGACAGTGCAAAAACAAGTGGTTGATGCTTGCAAGATCTTTATAGCATAAGACACACATGTTAACCAAGGAGAACCCTCTTCTATTTAGATTATCAATTGTCATAATTCTTCCATGAGTAGTATCCCACCAGAATCAATTGGCCTTAGGTAAGGGGCCTTTGATCCAAATATTTTTCCTATAGAAGTTGTCTATTGGGTCTCCAAAAATATCATGATTGGCTGACTTAACCAAGAAGGCTCTAGAGGGGTTTAACCACCAAATTTGTTCATCTTTCATATGAGGAGAGAAAAAAGGAGCAATCACCTAAATAGGTATTCAGATATTTTTGAATTAGCCTTTTCCCCTTTCCATGTAATATAATCATGTACAAATTTACCATAATTATTGATGAGAAACTGCTTAATTTTTTTGAATTGACGTAATTTTGAGAAGGCATAGTCCTTAATCCACATATCATCCTAGAATCTAGTACTCTTTCCATTCCCAACCAACCTTTTTCCAAATTTCCTTATAATTGACTTAGTTTTAGAAACATTGTTCCAAATGCATGAGCCTGAGGCTAATTCATACCCATAGAGGAAACAATAGCTTCTTGCAATACTAAGGTATTTTTCCCTTATGATATTAATCTAGTCTTTCTTTCTTTCAATCAGCTGTGACCCAATTTTTGGAGATTAAGGCCCGATTGAAGGATTTGATTTTTATTATCCCAAGTCCGCTAGCTCTGATTGAGCAACAAAATTTTTCTCAAGCCACCAGGGAAAGTCTATTTTTTTCCTTATTTCCTATCCACAAGAAGCATTTTTTAATTTTTTAATCATGTATGCAACAAACCCTAGCATCTTGAAGAGTGAGAGGTAGTAAACTAGAATATTTTGAAGACATGATATAAACAACTGAATTTTCCCCACCAAAATTAGCAATTTCCCTTTCCATCTAGCTAATTTCTTCTAAAATTTCTTTATGATTCCATTCCAAAATAAAGAAGACGGGGATTTATCAACAAGGGGTAATCTAAGATAAGAATCTAATAAGGTTGCAGTCTAACATGCCAAAATTTTACTAATTTTAGCCTGAAGGTTGTCACAGAAATTCATAAAGAATATCTTACTCTTCTCATAGTTAATATGTTGACCTAAAATCTTAGCATAATTATCTAGAGTCATCTTCCAACATTTGGCTTATGAGATATAAGCTTTGCCAAAGATGATGGTATCATCAACAAATTGTTGGTGTGATATAGAATCCATCATAGAAATAGCTCTAAAACCTCTTAGGGGTGTATGCATGAAGTTGTGGTACCAAAAAGGTGCCACACTTCTAAAAAAATTGAAAATGGCATAATGCATGCACATTGTTTTCTTTTTTCATACAAAACCCCGATGCCTGCGTTTTGGGCATCATTTTCTTTGCCAACCCTCATTTTGGTGATTTTACGTGCCTTTGTGTTATACTCTCCCTTTGTAGAAGGAAGATATTGGGCGTCAAGTTATCCATTTCTCATCAAAATTCTGTCAGGACGCTGAAGAGCTGGAAGAGGTATGTATATTTGTATTCTTATTGTCAATTTTTTATTAATTTGAAGATTAAAATAGGTTTCTTGATTTAAATTAATTTTAATTGTCAAGAATTGAGATTGCACAAGAAAATGTTGAAAATACTCAATAACCTCCTCATGAAAACCATAATGAAGAACAAGCACATTAAGAACCTCCTTCAATCCCCAAACATCCCATAGGTACACAAGAGAACCTATTTGGGCAAATAGAAAATAGCTAGAAAGAGCTTGAAGATTTAATCACAAGGCTAAAAGATCCCACTGGAACAAACTCCCATAGGACCAACCTTGCCAATTCTCTGCAATCTATTATATATCTCACATACAATCAGTGAGTGGGGAAATAAATTATTGGTCCAATAAAAAGGAAGAATAAAAATAATTTTATGCTAACAAATTATCATATGTGACAATGAAGAAAAAGAAAATTAACAAATTTGACTTGTGTGCCCTTTTTACAGACCCCCGAATGAATCAACCTTTACACCCTGGATGTAGGAGGTTCCCTATCCATTAGTGTCACCATGAAGGGATTAAGAACAATTTGGGATAGATCATGGATGGTATTTGATCAACCCCCATGCAATAATCATGAGGTACCATAGTAATTTATGAGGAAACTCTACTGTGAGTTTGTCCTTAATGAAATCCCAAACTATTTTGATTTTCTAGATTTCCAAGGTAGAGGTGGTGGCTCCTCACATGATAGAGTGGGTGCACAATGTGACCCAGATCTCCCACCAAGACCCTTGGCTAGACCTATGGTGGAGCATATCATTATGCCTTCCATTGTGAAGGATAGTGTTGTGGTCAAAACTCTAGACTCCATTAGCTCACTCACTCAGAACCTTATACAATATGCTAGGCCTCTAGTGGAGGGCGATATGGGTGATGCTATTGGCAATTGACACTCATCCAGTTTAGTTGTGTTGTCATTGGTGGCAACACACATCATTTTGGTTTGGACACTTAACCGGTAGTCACCGGTATTCATGATCCAACAACCCACATTCAATTCATTCGACAGACAAGGGAAACTGGCAAACTAGGATCCGGTATATGAGGCCATCATAGGAGATTGATCTGATAGGTTTACATGGAAACAATCAGCTGCATCAGTCACAAAGTTTAATATATTTATTCTTGTCTAGGCAGCCATGTCAATAAATTGTAATATCTTTGTAAGCCTACATAAGGCATTCACGTTTTTGTTTGGGAAGGGTATTTAAGTCAGTCTAGTTAGGTTATTTTGGATATACATACAAAGAGAAGGAATATATAGTTGTGTAATATTGTGCGAGCAATGTTTATCGACTAAATACGAATATAATAATTATGTAGTCGGTCTTTGTTATTGTTTTAGAGGTTTGGGATGCTAAGTTAGTTACCGATAAAGGAGGACACAGTGAAAATCGGTACAGATAGTGCTTGAACTGGAACTCATCTATCATAGCAGATGCATTCTCTGAGTTCAAAATTTTGTTTGTAAACCATTATTTGGTGTTTGTAGTTAGTGAGGCTCCTTTTGTGATGAGCAGGGCACTCTAGGCTGTTGGCCTTCCTGCATATGCAGACCCCTATTGCAATATTTATTCATTTGGTCTGTGGATAGATATTGTGGATCACTAATCCCACCGTGATTTTTCCTCTTTGAGGTTTTCCACGTATAAATATCTGTGTTATGGTGTATGTTCTTGTGGTGGCATCATTTCTACTTACTATTATATTCTTTTATGGTTACCGATTAGTGAATTACCTTGTTAATAAGGTTAAAATTGATCTCACCAGTAGAACATTGATTCACCCCCCCCTCTTAGTGTTCTTGGATTCCAACAATTGGTATGAGAGCTTGGTCACGAGTTCAAATCACGCAGGCCGCGGTGAGTGATGCTGGGAGGGGGATTGTTGGCAATGGGCCAGCGTCCCTCGTGAGGATTTACGACATGGTTTAACAACCTCCTGTGGATTCTATAAGTCCAGCGGTTGTATCGGGCATTGACAGATGGTTGTATCGGGCATTGACAAGCCTTTTTCGAAAAGATATTTGAAGTGCTTGACAAAGAAGTATTTGAAAAAGCATAATGTCTATGAGCTACATCATTTCAACATTGATGAGAATGACGCAAAGGATGAAGATTAAATTTAATTTTTGTCAGTATTTAGGTGTAAGTGATATTGATATTTTTAACTATAAAGAGTTGGCTGCTAGAATTTTGTCATAACTATCATGCTAGATTTGTGTTTATTTTGTTTGCTTCTATTTTGGCAAGATGTTTACCTCTACTATGTAGGTAGAGAGCTTACATGTTCAAGTTTAGGGACAATTTTTTGTAGTCTTTTAATTGCAGAATATAAAAAAAAAAATGTTAAAGATTATAGAAATTTAATTTACATATTTTAATATAAGTTTTTAAAATTTTAGTATAAATTTTATACATTAATAAATATCTAGAGTTAAATAATACACTTCTTAAATAAAATAAAATATTTTGTTAAATAAAAGTTACAATTTTATTAAATGTAAGATTTTAAAGATGGAAATATATTTAGTATCTTATACATAAATTCGTTTAAAATATTTGTATCATATGATGCTTATAATTTATAATTATAATTATAATTAATTTAATTAATGATAAAAAAATAAATATATTAATTTATTTTATATTTATTTTGAAGTATATTGCTTTATTCTAAATCTTTTTAATCTATTTTTGTTTAAACGGATTAATTTCTAGTCAGTACTTTGAATATGACTATTATAAATTTATAAATATTGGTGATAATTTTACCTATTTATTACCATTATAATTTTCAACATATTAAAAAATAAAATATAATCAATATAATTTAAAAACTATTTATTAACATTTTCAATACTCTAATTCTTCACATATAATTTTGAGCATGAATACCATCATCTATTAGATGAACATAGATCAATGGTGTAATGTGTATTTTAGGTTGAATGTGGGAACGATAATTTTTTTTGTAAACTTCTACCAGAAACACGTGTCATTGAGAACCAAAACATAAGAAAGGGTATGCCCCATGGGAGGATGAAGTGTCAAGTGATGTGGTGTTTGGGTGGCAAAAATCCTATGTATAATGGGACCCATGGGAAATGGCAATGTATATGCAGTGATATTGATTTTTGGTACGCATGCTACTGAAAGTGAATGGTTAACATTTAGCCTCTAGGTAGATTTAATGTTGGATTGTGTGGATGAATTGTGGACTGAAATAGTACATGTAGAGGAATGATGGCAGAGTTTATGACTAATGTCAACAACTGCCATGAGAAGAGGTGGGTCGAGAGTTGCGACTGAGACCCAAGACTACCCAAGTAATGAAGCAACTCTCAGAGTTCTATGATGACCTGGAGTACAGGTTGTTTCTGGTTAATCCTACTATGGTTAGTGGTGTTTCGTGTTGTTTGTTTGTATCTTTTTGTTCCATTTCCATTTTCTCCCCAGCTTTGTATGTACAAGGGGATGTCTGCTAACAATTTTGGTCCGAATTTGAATTGTGGGGGTTTTGCTTGTAGTAGGGTTTTGTTTTTTGTTGGGAATGGTGGTTTTGGGGGTGCTTTTTGTAGTGGTAGAACTCGGGTGGTTTTATTATACCACCTATACTTGTATATTTATAATATTTAATTTCCAAGTAATACAATACAAAAATTATAGATACAAAAAATAAAATATCATGCAAGTTTTGAAATTACATATTTAAATTATGCATTTAATTTAATATATATTTAATTCATATTTGAATCCTATTGATAATGAGATGGACGACAACTAACAACAGATACCATTGTCTATTGGATGAGCATGGATCAACGGCTTAAGGTGTATTTTGGGTCGAATGTTGGATCTCTATATTTTTTTGTAAACTTCCACCAGAAACATGTGTCATTGAACACAAACATGAAAGAAATGTTATGGCCCATGAGATGATGAAGTCTCAGGTGACATGGCATTTGGGTGACAAAAATCCTATGTATAATGGGACCCAAGGCAACTGACAAAGGATATCGTCGTCTGCTGGATGAGCACAGATCAACGACATAACGTATATTTTGGGCCAAATGTGGGAACGATAAATATTTTTTGCGAACTTCTACCAGAAGACTTCCATAAATGATAAACATTCAATTAAGTATAGTTAAATTCTAAATTTGTAATTGTACACTTAATTAAGTGTAACAAGCTCTATTTCAGGCAGAAGTTGTAAAGGATTAAAAGGTCTTCAAAACCATTCCATAAAAGTGACTCATGTGACATGTCAGACTGTCATTTCTCAGAATTTAGAAAGAAGCAATGAATTTTTTGCCCCACAGCAGTGAAAAGTTATTAATAATAATTTATAAAATTACAACATGATTCTATAAATTTTTCCCTTTAGGTTTTACTTTTGAACTTTTGAGGGTTTTCAAACTAAGGGACTCATATTGGTATTTTGATTCTTGGACAAATCAATCAATCCAACAAGATTCAGAAATGACTACTAGATTGAGAAATGCAATGAAGTCTTTTTGTACCAGTCTACTCAAATACAAATTCTGGGTAAAATCTAAAACACCTACATCCCGCGTTTTTAATTTTTGAATCTCGTGGTTTACTGTTTAGATTGTAGAACTAGAATTAGGGGTTCAAATTGAGGGTTAACATTATTTTAAACCATTAACAGTGCCAGTGATGGGGAAAATGGATACTACAACTAAAACCAAGGTGAATGAAAAAATAGACTTAACCGAACTAGTTAAAACAATGGGTTTCACTGATGAATACCATGATATTTATGACCCTTCTATCCATGGTAAAAAGAGAATCATAGAAACTAGATATGTATTGTCTAATAAGGTGAGAGATCCAAACAAGGAAAAATATTATATCTTTAACAAAATATTAAATGCAAGGACAAATAAAGTTGCATCATGATATGCTAGACTTCCCAGCATGGTGTTACCTAAAGTATTCCCTTGCCCAAAAATTGACATGGTCTGTGCCCAAAATTATGATGAAGATAGAAAAGAAATTGTCAATAAAAATACTCGAGGAAATTTTGTCCATAATCGAGGGAGAATTTGCTCGTTTGTTGAACCTAGTGTTTGAAGCACAAAAATCAAATGTCCACATTGACCTAGGAAAGCTGGCAGAGCAATATGACATAATTGATGCAAATTATAAAGATTCATTTATGATAAGTCTAATAATGTTTGGTACTGGAATGGATCAAAATCATAAGCCTCCTTATGATTATAATATTTTTGTGTCATGGGTTTAGGATACTATTTCCTTGCTAACATTTTTCCTCGGATTGGAAAATGATAGGGAATTGGGTGCCAACCTTCTTGAATTTTTTTTAATATCCATTGCATAACAGAAATAGTAAGATTTAATTTGTTGAGCACATTGTTCAATCCATGCAAACACAATTACTAATGATTAAAACAGGTTCATGTAAGACATTTAGGTTCACATCCTGCTTGTGCTATCTTCTTCTATCAAAGTATCATGCAATATTCGAGACCAACAAGCTTCACACTGAGGTCTATAAGATTGATGAGAAGACTCAAAGTGTCCAATATATGAATAGATACCTAAGATAAGGATTAGTGATAACAAAAAGAACTACAACCATTTTGTAGACTTTGTTTTGGCACCAATATATATTTAAATTACAAGCACTCCAATGCCTAGATTGTCTATGTCTTGTAGAGATTGCATTCAACTCAGAAATCAAATACAATTGGCTAACTAGTTCTTCATGGAAGAATACACTATGTTAAGGTTTTATGGACCAGTAGTAAAACCCCACAAACTTCCAATATATGTGACAAAGAGGTTTTTTTCATTGGAATATGTACGAAAGTTGGAGATCACAGATGTACTCTTTCCTGGTCAGCAAAAGATGAGCCTATTTTCTTCCTTGCCTTTCTCATGTGGAGGGTTCACATTTGATAGAAAAGCATTGAAAGTGGCACACGATTTTTTGACAATTTTTAGCTTTGGTGTTGAGGGTCACTACCAGTATGATCCACTCAGCATCATTCAAACAAGGATTAATAAAAATGGGAACTCTAAAAGGTTATGTCAACATGAAAGTAAACCATTGTTTGAAAATCTTACAAACATGGACTCCTGGGATGAGGTCAAAAAAGAGATGGAGAAAATTGTCGCTGACAATAAAATTTTAACAAAATAATTGTCATCACAAATTATGGCATTGAACACATAGACAACAACAGAGTGGGGCATCCAAAATCAAAATGAAAATAGGAGGTCCTACAATTTATACAAAAAAGTTGCTAATCCGTCTAACAAAGCTATTCCCAAAAAAGTACTGCAAGAATGTAAAGACAGACATTGGACTCAAACCAAAATAAATGATTTTTGGATATGAGGAAGAATGTTTGTGAACCAAAGACAAGTGCAGACTTTGATGAAAATGATGAAGATATCGAGTTTAACAAATTATGCAATATGGAGCATCCCACAGAAGGATATGACAAAAGTAATGATGAAAATGAGTATGAGGTTACGTCGCACCAAAAACTAATACAATCTCTACAAAATTGAGTGGAGTCAATGCTACCATGAAAGAAAAATATAGAAAAGGGACAAACATTGTGGAAAAAATGAGTTTTGAAGGTGGTGGTCTAGGCCCCAGAGGAGAAGCCCTTGGTTTCCACTTGAGGTACCACTTCCATCAAATTCAAAATAAAAATGTCCTAAGAAACCAGTCATTGGACTTGATTCATCAGATTCATCACAGAGAGGTACTACTCGTTACCCTGCATCTCCACTTTAATTTGTTAGAGTTTTAAATTCAACTTGTCTAGACACTCAGATTCAATCACAACCACTACCACAACATGGTATTCCTATTGGTGGTGAATCAAGTACCACTACCATAGGTGGGGAATCTTGGGATATTATTCCTATTAGTGTTCAATCAAGTGAAACTTCCACTGGTGGGGATGGCATGGGTACTAATAATAGTTATCATGAACAAGTGCAACAACAAGATATCTCTCGCAAGAGGATAATAGTAGTAGATACTATACAGAATCCTAGTGATCAAGGAAATGTGAAGAAGCAAAAGGTTATGACAACAATGATGAGTACAAAAAAACCTTCAGAACAAACTACACATGCAAGTGAAGGTGGGACACAATTAGAAAAGGCTTTTGGTACTCCTCAAAATGCATTAGTTAGAACCACAGGTATAGGTGGAGCCTCATATATCACTGCAAGTGTTATTTCACATTTCAAATAATCAATTCCTTTAGAAAACCCACATTTTCATTATAATGATTTCTTTAATAAATTTGCACAAACAACAAATATGAATAAAGAAAAACAGAAGACATTGAAAATAGGTGCCCTAACTGCAACTTTAGAGGAACAACCTACATCGAACAAGGTATTTCCCATATATGACCCAAATAAAGATATGATGGAGTTCATGGTTGTTATTCCAGGAAATAAAGATAAAAATCCACCATAGAGTCAAATAGATCCCTCTGCATTTCATGTTAGCACCCTCCAAATGGATTTTTTGAAAGTTCAAAATGTGGACAAAATTAGTATGTCAAAATAGACCAACGAAGTGATCTACACCTCACTGGTAAAGATGGAGAGAGAGAAAAATAAGGTGGTGAAACAAATGGAAAAGTTATAGGTGGACTTGGCAAATGAAAAATAAAAGATAGGAAAAAGTGGATAACAAGTGAAAGATATTACAAAAAGGATAAAAAATTTGGCCTCTACCTCGGCAATTACAGTGCAGGAACAGATGGAGGCAAAACTGAAAGAACAGAGGGAAAAACTGGATGAAAACGTTAAAAAATTTGATGATGAAAGAGCCTCTACAAAAAAATTATACAAAAACCTAGAGTTTGTTGTTGCCTTAAAAAAAAATTACAAAACCAATTGGAGCATGAGACAGAAAAAGCAAAAAAACTGGAAGAGAAAATAGAGGAAAAAAGAAAAAAATGTGCACAAATGAAAGAAGAGCTATAGAATGCAAATAATAAAATTAAAACTTTGGAAAATATATTGAAGGACAATAAAATACAGTGAAGTCAATAAAAGAAAACATTTGGGGTAAAATAATGCAGAGGAGTGACAAGCTGTGTGAATGGTTGGAATTAAATGAAAGTTTGAGAGTATTTTTTGGGAATCTCAAAGAGCACATTGAGAAGAACAAAAATGTTAATTCAAAAGACAATATTACAAAATAGATTTTGCAAGAAGTCTATAGTAATAGTGTCAACTATTTGGAATCCAAGGGAATTAAGAGCCACATTGATGCCTCACTTAAGGCATCATCTATCTTTCAAAAATGCCAAAAACTAAGGGAAGCATAGGAAATTTTGGATAAAGACGGGAAAAAGTTATTCAAGCTGCAACAAAAGACAACCAATTTGTTAAATTTGGTTTTCCGAAGAGTGTTGATACAACAAATAAATTCATTTGAAAAGAATCTTTCAAAACAAGGATGGAGGACAAAATGAAGTCTGGTATAGACTTGCTTCCTAAGGACACAAGTCCTCACAGCTTTCTAGATTTCATCAAACCATTGACAACTTTGAATGCAGTATTGGGTGAAACAATTGAGTCAATTCACTCTTCCAAATATGGATTGTTGATGAAGTTGCAGTTGACTTACTATACTTTAATAGAAATAGGACTTCCATCAGATAGAGATTGGAGCACCCTACAAAATCTGGCGCAAAGATCTAATGAATCATAGTATGTATTGCATAGTTTTCCACTTTTACTCTTAATTTCAATTTTTTCTTCTTTTGGCATCACTTGAAATAACTATGTTTTATGAACAAGAAAAATGTAGCACTCACTATTACTAATTTAGCCTATGATGCACACCTTCACCCTTGTAAATTTGTATTCTCAATTTCTCTCAGGTTTTACCTTTTCTGCATTTCTCTATTTCTGATTTCTAGGTTTTATGCACTGTTATTCTATATATTTAATTTGTCATGGCTTGAATTAAGTTAAAAGTTTGAACTCTATTTTTTGAATAGGACTTGGAAGACATGTAGCAGTTGCTAAATTGTTAATCCAGCCTACGATGGTCATAGATACCTTCAGCCTTGTAAAATTGTACTAAGTTTCTGATACTGATTAGACAATAGATTCAATTCCTTGGTAATTGATTTTGATGTTGAGCCTTCACATGTTGCAAACCAACCTAGAGTTGTTGTTTCTCCTTTGTTTCTATAAAAGGGAATTTAGGGTCATTTGCAAAGGGTTCTGAAATTTGGTATTGACTTTTGCATAGAGAATCACATAGAGTTGTGTATTGAATGAATTGTATCTTACGGCTATATTTTAAAAGAATTAATGGAAATATCAAAATGTCTAAATAAACATCTCTCTATCAATAAACACATTACGCTCTTTTATTTTCCTATTTTCTATCTGAAAATAGAAAGTTAAAAAATGCAATTGTAATTCAATATTAAATTTTAATTGCAAAAAGTTGACAGACACATAAAATATCATCAAGTTATCAACCACAATAGTATGTTTTACAAATATTAATGATGAGATACAGTAATTTAAGATTAATAAATACCTATGAACTAATAGTCCTAAATCTCTTATAGTTGTCATTCCTCCTCATTAAAATCAAAGCATCCTTGATTCTTGTCTACATTTTCTTCACTTTGAGTCTGCATACCTCTATTGAACTGCATCTCAATGCTACTAGTAGGTCCAGTACATGAGTCAATTGTCCCACTGACACTTTGGTTTGAAGTGTTGCCCAAACCTCTTCTTTCACATTTTGACCTCAAAATTTTCAGTGCCCTATCGTAAGGAAAAGTATGGACATCATACCTAGATGTATAGAGCCTCAATCAATTTTCCAAATTATTGTCTAGTTTGTTTTTTAACTTTGATCTTAGGAACCCCAAAGCATTGAAAACTCTCTCATCCTCCACCAAACCCAATATTATGGAAAGACATAGATCATCAATCTTGAAATATTTTGATATTGAATCATACAACATTTCATTCTTACCTAGATCTGTCCAAAGCCTTGTTATTGATCCCTCTTCGTGGGTGTTCTCCATTATGTCATATTGTTCCCTCATAGTGTATGCAAAACAAGATGATTTCTCTCTAGAAGATTTTCATTTAAAATTCCATTTATAGTTACTCCATTGAATTCTATGGATTTGCAAAATTGATTTATCAAAGTGAGTAGCTTAGCTTGAAAATTAGTTGCACTGTTGATGTTCCAATATTGAGAAACAAAATAGACATGGCTTCAAGTAGTTTCTCAGGAGGGAATCTGGTTCTAATCTATGAGGAAAGACCATAGGCAATTTTCTTACAAACTCAACAATCTTGCTAAAATCTTCCCTTGCAACTCTTTCTAGTTTCTTCTTGGGGCACTTTCCTAGTTCCTCGAGCTCGACTGTGGCTATCTCAACTCTGTGTACACTGGCACATATCTCCATGTTTTCACTAATCTGTAGAAAGTTATCAAGATTGTTCAAATCTGTGAGTGTCCACCACTTAGCAAATTTTTCATCAGATAATGTTGGTTAAGATCGATAGAGATTATTGAGGGAGAGGCATGTCATCTTACGCAGCTTAGCATTTTCTACAATATACATAGCTCTTTGCTGGGATTTTTTCATAATATTCCTCATTTCCTCTAGAATGGGGAGAAGAGTTGCTAAAGTTAAGAGTGTCTCTATATTACTTAACCTTCGAAGCAGGCCAGGAAATTTTGGTTGCTCTGATTTGTTGCGATTTATGTGAAATAGTTCAATCAAGGATGGATATTCTGAAAAAACTCGATGCACTGGAACATCCAAAGAGATCCTTTTGGTATCATTATCCTTAAGAAGCTTGTTCCCATCGGTTATTCCATTAGCAAAGTGTTGAAATTCCATAAATCATTTCAGACTCTGACAAAAGTGTGAGTAGAGCTATCTGACTAAATGTTCAATTCTTTTTACTGAAGCATAATTTCTCATAATTCCAAAAGCTAGATTCATTATATGGGTCATGCAGTGAATGTTAGTAATGTAAGGGGCACAAGTGTTTTCTAGCTTTGTGCAAACACCATTCCTATGACCTTGTATTACTGAAGCTCTATCTGCTCCAACACACACCAACTTTTTGGAAATCGTCATCTCATGCATACCTCCATATTCAATTAAACCACTCTTTCCTAGTTGAAATAAATTTTCCATTGTCGCACTGTCCTTCATTTTAGCGACAAATAGCAAATGAGGTTGGAGGGCATGATTTTGTACAGTATAAACATGCATACATACCCATGAAGTATTATCTATTGACGTAACTTTGTCTAAAGACAATCCACTAAAGTTTGACTCTCTTATTTTTTCCTTACATCTTCTTTTTCAACCTCACCAAGATAGCTTGCCCATTCTCATCCACTATTTACTGACTAGTGACTATTAGGATAGTTAGGAACTTTCAAAAAGGGTAATAAACCACTCATTGATGGGTAGTCTTTCAAAGCATGCCCTTTGCTCAAAATATAAAAAACAACACTTAACTGAACAACTTTTCTCATTTGCATTGCTTTTACAAGAATAGATTCAATAGAACCTTTAACTTCAACAAGCTTCACCTATATTTTATCACAAAAATAAAATTCTTCGGCATTCCTCCTTTATTTTCCTTCTTATCAGTTATATTTCAACTCCGTCTATCTTTTTTTTTTCATAAACTTTACCCATATGCTTTTATATGGTGTCAACTTGTAGTTGTAACCTCTTTTCCTTCTTATGTTTCCAAGTACAAATCTTACACCTTCATTCTACTAGAGGCTCGCCTTCAATTGGATTTTCCGCTAGTTCAATGAATGGATACTTTGATGCCCAATTAATTTGAAAATTCCTCATTGACATATCCCACTCCCGATCCATTTTTTATTTTGGTTGATCCTTTTTTAATTTGGGTTGATCATTTTTTTTATATGGCTTTTCCTTTCCCCTTTCGTGCATTATCATTTGTGGCATTATCACCCAAGTCAATTATATCATTCCGGCTAACCTGGGTATCTACCAGAAAATCTTCTTCAAGTTCATCATGATCTGAGATATGAGGTTCTCCACCTTCTTCAATATGCAGTAAAGGTTGTGAATCTTGTACTTATACTTGTGATGATGTACCTTCCTGGTTTTCACCATGATATTTGCCAATGCCAACATATGAAGATAACATTTTATGTTTTGTTGGCCTCTCTTTGCCTTCCCCACATTTAGGATTCCTACCCTTCTTCTTGTTTGACATCTCCAACAAAATAAAGGCTGCAAAAAAATATCAAGTTGTTGAAGAAGTAATTATAGTAAATAGACTAGGCTGTATGTTTCATTGGCCCTACGACCTTCAATCTAGATGTTTGAGGTCTCACAAGTGACCACTAGCACTAACGAGTCCCCACTGAATAAGAATGAACTCAATGGTATGAACAGATAGAGATGAATTAAGAATAATATTATAACACTTGAAAAATATGATCACTCACCTAATAGGTCACTAGAAGTCGCCAATACAATCAGCAACAATGGTTGTTCCTAGTCTAAAACTTTACAATTGATCCAGATTGAGTGCCCATAACCGACCAAATTGTGTAGAGATAGATATGATCTTTGAATGTATTTATACCAGTCCTTATTTGGCAAATCCAGTGGGAATTTCATATGGTATACAAATATTTGGCTAATTCCACTTAACTATAACACATCCTATGTAATTTTCGAGGCAATTATGGGTCGGCTAGTTAATTGGCAAATATAATAGAGTTGGTGAAAATTGGGGTGAATTGAGACACACTTCCACAAAATGCCAGGTAAATTGGGTCCTCCTAGCAAATAAATATTTATATGGCTAATGGCAAATTATGGCCATCTATTAAGGCAACCTCAGAGAGTGTAGGCAAAAAAATTAAATTTACTCTGTAGAAAATGTGGATTCTATTGGAAAAATATTCACATAGATACTATTAATTACATAAAACAATGGGTGATTCGGTTATGAATTTGACAAATATTTATAAATTCCCGATGACATGGCCACCCCCAGTGGTACAATATTTTTTGTCATTTTCTAGGTCACCAACGTGAAATATTCTCCATTGTCGAATATTCACCACTAAAGTAAACTCAACATTGATGTCAAATCATATGGTCTGGATTAGGTCTAGATGTAGTATGTTGAGCAGAAGTGTTTGATTAAGGTATGTTGTGCGTTAGGAGGTTTCCTAGTTTTTCCAGATGATTTTGGTGTTTTGGTAGATGTTATTCAATGTTATCTTTGGGTCCAAATTGGTCTAGAGCTCAAAGTTGTCTTGGACCGAATATTGAAGTTGTGTAATATAGCATGTGGATGCATTTTGGGTTCAGATTTGGTGATGTATGTAGTATGTTGATATGTTCAATGAGGAATGGTGCAATATGGTCTACATACCATTTCTTTCCACCACCAAAATGTTTAGTGGACACCTATTTTAGATCTATGTCAGCCAATATTGGGAATAAAGTTTTTTCAAAGACAATATATGTAGGAGTATGGTGTGATGAGATTATATGGTTTTTTATGTTGAAGACATGTGAGATTTAAGGAATTCAATTGTGGTGTGAATATCGTGTTGTGAATTATTACCAAAATTAGTTCTAGTAGTTTAGACTGTGTTTTTGTGATTGATTCTCTTTATCTTCCTTTCTTCTTCAGTAGTGAGCCTTTTAGGGTAGTGATCCCACCTATAGTGAGCCTTTCAGGGTAATGAGCCCACCTATAGTGGGAACCTTGGCAATGAGCCATCCTTTATAAAAATCACTTTAACTTGTGTTTATATATATTGTGAATTATCATTCTCTGTGGTTTTTCCCTTTTGGGGTTTTCCACATAAATTCTAGTGTGTCTTGTGTCTGATCTATTTTGTTCATGTGCTTTCATGTTTTGTTAATTTTGCTAATTATTCTAGATTTGTTAATGAAAGTTAAAAGAAAATTTTATTGTCAACTAATTCACCCCCTCCTCTTAGTTGCCTAGATATTCAACAATCGGTATCAAAGATTTGGTTCCTTGATATAGAGCTTAACCACTTGAGGTAGACCCTGATCTAATGGGACACAAGTTACCCATTCCTATCTTTGAAGGATCTGATTATAGCTTTCTAGAAATTGAATATGAGAGGTTATTTGGTTTCTTTTGGTTACAAAACTTGGAAGGCTATGGAGACTAAGTGTGTTCTACCAGTGAATGGTCTTAAAACTCGAAGGAGATTCAAGCCTATGAAGAAAATGAAAAAGCAAGGTATGCTATTTTTTTAGTGCATTATCAAAAACTGAATTGACTAACATTATCTCTTTGAATACTACTTATGAGGTTTGGCAGAAGCTGAAAGACATCTATGAGAGAAATGAGAGAGTTAAGTTGACAAAGAGGTTAATAACTAAGAGAAGATACAGAAACCTAAAGATGGAAGAAGGAGAAGACATTGTAAGCTATTTTGAGAAGGTTGACACAACAGTAAATGAATTCAGAGAACTCAGAGGTACCTTGAGTGATGAAGATGTGATTGACAAAATCTTGATGATATTACTGATAAGCTACAATGATAAGATCTCAATGATTGAAGAAACCTATTATCCAAAGAAGTTCACTAGAGAGCACGTTTTTGATACCCTAACTGCATTCAAAGTAAGGAAGTTTGGAAAGGACAAAGACAAGTCAGAGACCGCATTAAAGGCATCTAAATAGTTTAGATGATGAAGAGAGCCCAGATGAGGTGGAAGAAAACTTTGTAAGAAAATTGAAGTAAGGCACTGGCAAGTAAAAAGGTATGTTACCCTTTAAATATTTTAGATGTGCAAAGATTGGTCATATTACAACTACATGTTTGGAAAAGGGAACTAGACAAAAATTTAGGGAAAACAACGGAAAGTTCAAAAACAAATAATATTATGTTAAGGATGATTTTGGAATCTCAGATGATGAATCGGACTATGAGGATGGTGATTGTTTGTTTTTGGTAGAAAAGGATGTTCCTAAGTTTGATATCTCAAAGACTGTTGCTAATGCATTTCATGCAAGAAGAGATAAGAATGAGTGGTTGATTGATAGTGGATGTTCAAATCATATGACTAGTAATAAAAGTAAGTTCATAAAAATTGAAATTTATGATGGAGGTTCAGTTAGGTTTGGAGATGAATAGATAGAAAAAATTTTGGCATTGGGTCAATTACTTTTGATGGAAAACATAACACTAAAAATGTTTATTATGTGAAGGGTTTGCATCATAATCTCTTGAGTGTTGAAAAAATGTGTGAAAATGGATACATTTTTGTTTTTCAGGACAATGGATGTGAAATCTGAAAAGAGTCTAGAACACTCATTGCAGTTGGAAGAAGGAAAAATGGAAATATGTACCAATTGGAAGGAGCTTCAAAATCATAACTTGATGATAGCTGGCTATAGTACCAGAAGATATTTCATATCAATGTTGACAACTTGGTGCAGATTAGTTGAAGGAGTGTAGTAAGAGATTTTCCTAGACTGACTAAACTGGAGAACAACATCTATAGGTAATGTCAAGTAGAAAAGAAGACTAGAAGCACATTTAGAGGAAAGAAGTACTCGTCCACCAAATTACTGGATTTAGTTCACACAGATCTTTCTGGTTTTGATCTATACAAGGTGAAAGTATTTCATGCTACTGATTAATGATTATTCTAAAATTACTTGGGTTGCATTTCTAAGAGAGAAATCTGAAGCATTGGAAAATTTCAAGATATTCAAGGCAAAAGTTGAAAAAAGAAGTTGATGGGAGAATCAAGTGTTTAAGTTCTAATAGATGAGGAGAATTCATCTCAGATGAGTCCAATGATTTCTGTGAGAAACATGACATTCAAAGACAATATTTGTCCCTCAGACACCACAACAGAATGGTGCAGTTGAAAGAATCAACCAAACAATACAAGAGGTAGATAGAACCATGATAAAAGGAACAGAGTTACTGGAAGTTTATTGGAAAGAAGAAATTCATACAACAACATTCACTCTTAACAAAATTTTGTATTGGAGGAAGTATGGTAAGACATCTTATGAACTGTGGTATGGTAGAGCTTCGACAGTGAAATATTTCAAAGTATTTGGAAGCAAGTGCTATATCCAAAGAGATGAGGATAATCTTAGAAAGTTTGATAGAAGAGAACATGAAGGCATATTCTTGGGTTATTCAACAAAGAGAAAAGTATATCGATGTTACAACAAAAGGTTAAATAATATTGTTAAAAGTGCAAGTGTAAAAGATGATGAGACTTCAAAGGATTCAGAAATAGCAGCAAGACATGAATTAGACAAGTTTAGAGAAAAGGAAAAGAAAGAAGAAAGAAGGAGTGAAGAAAAGAATGATCAATATGTTTTGATATTTATATCCAAGACTCCAAGGTATTTTTGGAATAATTACTCAAAAGGACAAACCATCAGAGACAAGAGAAAAGGTGTTATCACAAGAAGCGAAGATGCACAAGAATAGGACTTGTTGTATTTACTATTTGAAATTAAGCCAAAGACAATAGAAGAAGCCTATAATGATTAGAACTAGATGAAGGAAATAAAAGAGGTCCAACTAGATCAGATTGAGAAAAACCAGACATGAGAATTAGTCAACAAACCAGAAGACAAGAATGTGATTGGAACTAAATGGGTGTTCCAGAACAAGTTGAATGAAGATGGAAAGGTTGTAAGAAATAAGGCAAGGTTGGTTTGCAAAGGATACACTCATATTGAAGGCATTGACTTTGATGAAACGTATGCCCCAATTGTAGGAATGGAGGCAATCTAGATGTTCCTCACATTTGTAGCATTCAAGGACTTCAAAGTTTACCAGATGGATGTAAAATCAACATTCCTGAATGGAGAATTGAAAGAAGAAGTTTAAATTGTACAATCAGAAGGTTTCAAGTTGATAGATGATCTAAACATTATTTGCAGACTGAAAAAGGCTTTGTATGGACTGAAACAAGCTGCTAAAGCTTGGTATGGGAGGTTAGACAAGTATCTAACTAATCCAAGATTTCGGAAGGGTTCAGTGGATAGTAATTTGTACTTCAAGATAGACTCAGGTAATATTATAATTATGGTAGTATATATTGATGATATAATCTTTGGAGGAAATGAAGACATGTGTAGAAGATTTACCAGTGAGATGTAGAAAGAATTTGAAATGTCCAAGATTGGTGAGTTAAATTTCTTCTTTGGATTGTAAGTTAATCAAAATGACAAAGGAATTTTTATTTCTCAATCTAAGTATGTCAAAGAACTATTAAAGAAGTTTGGGCTGGAGAATTTCAAACTAGTATGTACAACTATGACTAGAAGATGCAAGTTAAGTAAAGATGATAAATAACCTAAGGCAGATGCAAGTCAGTACAGATCAATGATTGGAGGATTGTTGTATTTAATACTACCTGACCAGATATCATATATGCAATATGTTTGGCAGCCAGGTTTCAGCAAGAACTGAAAGAGTCACATGTTGTGGAAGTAAAAATGATTTTCAGATATATTAAAGACACATAAGAGTTTGGTTTGTGCTATTCCAGAAGCTAAGATCTTACTCTCACAACTTACATAGATGCAGATTGGGATAGAAGTGTTGATGACAGAACAAGTACAAGTGGAGGAGAATATTTCATTGGCTCTTGGTTAGTTGCTTGGTCAAGTAAGAAGTAAGACTCTATGTCTCTATCTACAATAGAAGTATAATATATTGTAGCATCTTCTTGTTGCACTCAGATTCTATGGATGAAGTAGACTTTGAAGGAAATTGGTGTAAAGTTTGATGATCCTATCTCAATCATGTGTGATAATACTAGTGTAATAAATATTTAAAAGAATCAAGTACAACATTCCAAATTAAATCATATATCTATTAGATATCACTTGTTGAGGGAAAAAGTCCTAGATAATGAGGCCAGAATTGAGTATGTACCTACAAAAGAGGAGATTGCAGATATATTCACTAAGAAATTGTGTAAAGATACTTTTGAGTATCTCCAGTAGAAGTTAGGGTGTTACCCATTTCCAATTTGAACTAATGTGCATTGGTCCAGTGAGAAGCTTGCATATTCTTTTCTGGGTTGATGCTTGGATGGTTCCTCTTAGGGGGAGTAGGAATGAGTTTCATAGGGGGAGTTTTTTCCACCTTTCTTATTGCTATCAAAGGGGGAGAGAAAGAGTATAATGTTTCTTTATTGTCTTGATGGATGTTGTTGATGGACGTTCCAATCAATGACAAAGGGCGAGATTGTTAGCATTATATTATGTGTTATCACTGATGTCAAATCCTTTGGTTTGGATTATGTCTGGATGTGGTATATTGATTAGAAGTGTTTGATTGTATGTTGTGCATTTGGAGGTTTTTTATTTTACCGGATGATTTTGGGGTTTTGGTAGATGTTACTCAGTGCTATCTTTGGGTCTGGATTGATCCAAAGCTCACGGTTTTCTCGGATTAGATATTGAAGTTGTGTAATATAGTGTGCGGATGTGTTTTGGGTCAAGCTTTGGTGATGTATGTAGCATGCTGATATGTTCAATGAGGAATGATATAATATGGTCTACTTCTCATTCCTTCCCACCACCAAAATGTTTAGTGGAGACCTATTTTAGATCTCTATCTTAGTCAACATTGCAAATTATATTTTTTCAGAGATAGTATATGTAGGAGTATGGTTTGATAAGATTATATATCTTTTTGTGTTGAATACATGTGAGATTTAAGCAATGTAGTTATGGTGTGAATATTGTATTGTGGATTATTACCGAAAGTAGTTCTAATAGTTCAAACTATGTTTTTGTGGTGGATTCTCTTTATCTTTCTTTCTTCTTCAGCAGTAAGCCTTTCAGGGTAGTGAGCACACTGATAGTGAACCTTACAGGTTAGTGACCCCACCTATAGTGAGTAGCTTGGCAGTGAGCCATCCTTTGTAAAAATCACCTTAACCAGTGTCACCTTAACCCGTGTTTGTATATTGAGAATTAACATTCTCTAAGGTTTTTCCCTTCTTGGGTTTTCCACATAAATTCTAGTATTTCTTGTGTCTGATATGTTTCATGCATGTGCTTTCATGTTTTGTTAATTCTGCTAATTATTCTGGATCTATGAATTTAAGTTAAAAGAAAATTTTATTGTCAACCGATTCACCCCCCCTCTCAATTGCCTAGATATTCAATAGATTGTTCCAACTAGATAACGAGTTATAAAGGGAATATATATGAAGGTTTCATTAATATAAACATGATAATTAGATACTAATTAGTATGCACGTTGTATTTAGTAAAATGCTGAGTTTTATAATATTATATTTAATTCCTTACAATTATTGTGTAACGGATTAAATTACCACATAAATTGATTACTTTATCATGTGATTACCATGCTTATTATTTTGTGTAGCTATTAGGATTCCTTCATCATTTCAAAAGTAATAGGTTCTTATTTTTGAATTGGTATGATAAACCTTGTTGACACCTTGCTAGAATTTATGTGGTATATTTGTTTTTTTTAAATATAAGGAAGCTAATAAGAGTTGAGTTGCATAGTATATTCTTAATAAGGTCATCATCCCTATTTCACCTAAGTTGGTGGCAGTCGATGAGAAAAATGTCTGGGGAATTGGGCCCTAGAATGGGTTGTGTATACATATAAAAATGGCTATGAGCAATTAAATAAATATTTTATATTTATTTAATATTTATTCTTCTATTAAATAGTTAATTTGAAAAGATTAATTTATTTAATTCATTTCATGTCCTTCTATTAATTAATTCATTATATCCTTTTCTTCTGATCAATTAATTAAATGTCTAAGATTTAATTATTCCTCTATCTACTATCCTATAGTCTTATTAATTAAATAATTTCTTAATTATTTAATCCCTTTTCAAACTCACCTTCTATCTCCACTTCATCTTTCCTTTGCCAACTCATCCATCATGTGGCTAAATTAATTAAACAAAATTAATTAAATAAAATCATTTATTAGCCACTTATCTCCAACTTCCAAAATAAATAAAATAATGTGTACGTACACAAATTTCCTAACCTTCTTCTATATTCTCTCCAACATCCCTATATCTTAGGAGGACTTGAGTCCACTTGTCCTCTCTTTCCTACATCTTCTCCAACTATCCTATATCTTCCCAAGTCTTCAACTCAGTCAAGGTGAGATGAGTGACACTTGTCTTATCCTTACCCCTTTCTTTGAACCTTCAACTTCTTGCTCATAGCCATCTAATTTGTAAGATTATATCATGATCATTGATCTCTTCCACCTAAGCCCATGCACTCAAAAATCTATAAAAAGAGGTCTCGTAAGCCATTTTGAAACTAATAGTTTAATATCTAATTATATAGTCATTCTAGGAGTTTTCATCTTGTATCCGTGAGTTTGAGTTTGAAGCAATTAGCAATTTTAGAATTTTTATCATATCTTAATATCATGTAAGCTTAAATCATTTGCATATGCATATCATAGTATCAGTTAAGAATCAATCCATCCTTCATATGCCATCTTGGAAGCTACCAGTGCTTGTTTGAGAGAAAATTATCTGCAACCAGGAACAGGGGAGTAAGGACACAATGAGATGCAAATCAAGGAAGGTATAATTCTGTTTATTTAATTTACTTCATGTTACTTCATTGGTTGAGGTTAAGTTTCCTATAGCTCTCATTTTTATATTGTATGATGGACTAACAAGTTTCAGGACATTTCTTTGGAGTTAAACTTTAACCTCAACATTTTTGGTGCCCACCGTGGGGCTCGAGCCTCGAAGTTATCTTTCTAATATCATATCTTATTCTCATAAAACTAGTTTAATGCTTTTATAAATCAGTTTCACACATTTGTGAAATTTGATAGTGCTTTTGTTAGATAGGTTAGAACTTTTGTTGCTTAGATTAATTCTTGTGTTAAATAAAATAGCACTTTTAAACATGATTTCACGCAATTAAGCAATAGGACAACACTTTTGATATCTAGGATAGCGTTTTTGGATTTCAGGTTGGCATTTTTTCTTATTAGGATAGCACTTTTTCTCTTTTAGCATTTTTGTCCTAACAGTGCTTAAATTTGAATTTTAACAAACAGAAAACTAACAATCTTTGCAAGTCTGAATGTCCAAGACTTAAAATTTTGCAAACTACTAACATTTGTGTGTGCAAGGTTATTTTTGAAGCAAATTTCATGAATTTATTCACATCTAGTTAATTAGGAGTATTTTAGAAATTAAAACACCATATCTTGCTCATCTAGCTTAACTAGGAGGATAAATCAATAGCATGCAACTTACATATGAGTGTTTTCCTTAAAGTAGTTGCACATAGATTATTAGAAGGCTTAAAATAAACTTTTGTCTTTCGTGCTTGTTGAAATAGTAGGCAAGTATGTTCTCACCTTCATATGGTGATGAGGAAACTAGACCTACTTTCTTTTATGTATAATCTTTAGAGGTCCTGCCTTCCCAAACTTCCTTGAGGGGGCTAGTGAGAAGGGAATGACCTAAATGGAAATGGGCTAATACTGAGTCCTTCCAATCCACTCTAAATAAATCGTGTTTGTGCTGAAAGTCATAAACAACATGCGATGATTAGTTCATAGCAACACTATGTTTTCCCATAAACCTTATGGAGCGTAACCTCTATAGGGTGGGAACCTTCTGTATTTATGGAGTGTAGAGTGCCGCATGTATGGCCACATGACCAGAAGCCTTTACTAATAACCACTTGTACTAGTTTCCAAAATCCTTCTAATTATTAGCATAGGAGGTTGGACCTCTGAAGCGGCTCACATACATGAGGTTCTTAATAGAGATATGAAGTTTTCCATGGGGAGTTTTCATGGAAAGTGGTGCTTGTCTGCCTCGGAGAAGTGAGTGTCAAGGGTGGAGCTTGTGGGGTCAAGTATCTAAATATACTCTCTGAATTGCATAACCTTAGGGGAAACCCCATGTGAGATTCAACAATTATTGTCTTAGCCTACCATAGGATTCATTCTTTCTTATGCATTTTATTTTTCAAACATTGTGTCTTTTATGTCTATAACGTACTCAGAATGGTAAAAAACTTGAAAAATCATCATCTGGAAATGAGCAAAAATCTGACAACTTGCTGGAAATATTGAAAAAATCCTTGTAACACAATCAGAACAATGATTTTGTTGCACAAAACCACATATTTGTTGTGAAAAACAATGCTTTTAAACAACAGTACAACACTTTTATGTCATAGGTTCACACATTTCATCAACAGATTAGCACTTTTAAGCATAAAACCGTGCTTTTGTACCACAATTTTCCACTTTTAGTATCACATAGTAGCGCTTAGCAACAAAATAGCGCATTTGTCCCATAAGTTAACACTTTTGACAAAAAGGTTAGCGCAAACATTTTCTCCCACCTAAGACAAAGGGCATTTCTACATATCAAACCAAAATTTTAAAATTAGTTTCAGATACCATTTTCAAGTAGAGTAGTCTTTAAACTATCACAAACCTTCAAACTAGTCTGATAATCAGGTTTTATCAATCAAATAGGCTACTTCCAAAGGCTTCATAAGCATACAATTCACAATAAGTTAAATGATTCAACCATCTTAAGTGCAAAAAAATCAACATCATTATTAGTTTCTCATTAGGATATATTGAATCCTCTATCACGAAGCTTGATCATATCCACCTTTTGTTCATTATCTTGGATATATCATTCTTATTTTGAACCTAGTTTATATCAAAATCAGAATTTCACTCACATTGGAATCAAGAAAACTTGTAAACCATCATATGCTTATATGACTTTTAAATATCCCCTTAAGAAAAGAAAACCCAGTTATAAGACTACTCAAAAGAGGATAAGATTCTTGTATATCAATCGCAAGATCTTGTTAAAACATAGGACATTCCTACACCATTTTCATCACTATTTATGTGGTTATGAGACAAAATTTGATAGAGAACTTTTGCAAGCATGTGCCTTTCAACAACAAGATGCTTTATCACAACACACCAATAATAGTGGTAAAATCAACAAATCTTATCTTCCTAAACCAATAATCAATTATTGAGGAGTTGTATTTAGAAGGTCAAAACTTGAAAAAAAATTCAAATCAGTCACATGCCAGTTTGGACTAGAGCTCAATATAAGCAATTCAGAAAACAACATAAAAAAATGGAAGAAGATAATTCAATGCTTCAAACTTTTGGATACACAGATGTTGATGAAGAAGCGGTCAATAACACTATTAGAGACCTTGAACAAGATTTTAAATTTGACAAACTAATGGAAAAGTTATTGGAGAAACAGAAGGAAAAATACCTTCTAATGTTGTCAAAATCAGGAGCTAAATTGCCACAAGACTTTAGCATAGAAAGTTTGAAACAAGATGCAGAGACGAGTAACAATCAAAACATAGATGATCCAAATAATGAGGATGCAAATAGAGTAAATCATGAGGACACAAGAGGAGATAAAATGAGAAAAGACCATGATGATATAAGAAGAGAGCATGGTGATAGAAGAACTTATGAGGATACAAGAAAAATCTGAAAGGATAATCCTTTGTTAACTCTCATTCAATAAATGAAAACCTTACAACAACAAATATAGGATATGCAGAATGGAATGAGTTCCAAAAAAAATTCATTGGAGGACATCTATCCATATTTTTTTGACAAAAGTTTAAACATGATATCATTCCCACAACATTGTGAAATCCCTAAATATGATGAATACGATGGTAAATCCGATCCTCAAGATCACATTAGGGAATTTTTCACTATGAGTATGGGATTTGCACACGATGAAACTTTCCTAATGCATCTATTCCCTAGGAGTTTAAATGGACAATAAATGGAATGGTTCTCAAGACTACCATCTGGAATTAAATCTTTTGAAGAACTTGTGAACAGATTTATCTCACAATACTCCTACAATGTAAGAAATGAGATAACAATGCTAGATTTATGTACTGTCAAGAAAAAGAATGGTGAATCTTTCATGGTCTTTTTACAATGATGGAAATGAATGTTCAATAGATATCCAAGAGATGTACCCGATCAAGAGATAATAGACATATTCATTGACAACCTTATCAATGAAATGAGTTACCATCTTAAAATGAAATATTCTCCTTTTGCTAAGATGATTGAAAATGATCTAAAGATATAATATGAAATGGTAAAGAAAGGAGAGTTAAAACTTTATAACAATTCCTACACTAACAATCATAACAACAACAACAACAACAACAACAACAATAACAATGATAAAACTAAATCTTGCTCAAAGAATAGGAATGTTACCAATGGAAGAAATAATGATAGTAATGCTATCAAACAATAACCAATCTTCAACTTATCAAGTCAAATACCAAGAAATAACAATCAAGAGAATAGTAAATCCAAGTCTTTCTTCTCCAATCCTCACAGGAAATTCACAAACATTGGAGAACCCTTGGAATTAGCTTTGAAAAAACTTCTTGTAAATAAGTTGATTACTTTACTAGAAGAAAGAAATTATGAACCTCAAGTCAAACCTAATTGGTGGAATGACAATCATTATCATAATTACCATTGAAACAAATAATACCAAACTATTTATTGTCAAAGATTGAAGCACCCTATTCAAGATTTAATCAATACTGGAACTATCACAGTAGATAGTCATATGATGAACGAATCAAATCTAGCATTAAAAATTCAACTTCCAAACTATGAAAATGGTAAAAAATAAAGGCAAAGATAAAGTGAACTACACTTATATGTATGATGATGTGGTAAATGTCATCATCGTTAAAGATAACACACCTTCAGAACCAATCAACGTCATTACGAGAAGCAAAGTGAAGGTTACATTTCTGGGTATAACAAATGAATCAACATCCACTTGAAGATAATACAACTTAGTGGAACAATTGCAAAGGATACCCACTCAAATATCAATTTTGGATCTCCTAAAAGTTTCACCTATGCATAAGGAAATATTGGAATAATCTCTAACGGAAACAACAGTTTTAAAAGACCTGGATGTGGATCAATTCCAAAATATGGTGGGATACCTTATAGCCCCTCATTGCTTATCATTTTCTGAAAATGATGATGCATCCTTGCAACATCCTGACAATGCTCCCTTACATGTTGAAGTCACCATTCATAAAAGTCGTGTCAAATGCGTACTCATAGATGGTGGAGCTGGCTTAAACATTTGTGCATTGAGTTTAATAAAGGCTTTGGCATATTGAGAAAATGTAGTAGATCCAAAGAAGAAGATAACTATTAAGGCTTATGATGAAGAAGAGTATTTTTCTAAAGGAACTATGGTGTTCCCAATTAAAATAGGACCTATGGAAAGGAATACATTATGTCAGGTTTTAGACTTGAATATGTCTTATAACATTCTTCTGGGAAAACCATGGATTCACAACATGCAAGCAGTTCCTTCTACATATCACTAGTGTGTAATGTTTCCTCATGAGGGACAAGAAGTCACCTATAGTCGCAGACTCCAGTCAATATTGCAATAATCTGAAACCAACACAAGATACAAGAGTTCCACATAACAAAGAATCACTCTGTCCCACCAAAGAAATTCAAGAAAAGATATGGGAAACCTTTGAGAAAAATCTCAAACTAAACGATGAAGGAATGGGAAATTATTCTTTACATAGCTTGCCACTTTCACCTAAATCATATGGAAAGCCCACAAATGTTCAACTACGGATCTCAGAAAAATCAATAGAAATGTTTGATGGAGCATTTGTTAGAGTTGGAACACTTGCAAAAGAAACCGAATATAAAAAAAATTCTTAGTTGCTTGTACAAAGATGAAAATAAAACTATAGCAACAGTTGCAGAAGTTAATATTCCCATAGAACAATATGACAATGGTTATAAGATCATGCAAAAAATAGGATATGAAGGAAAAGGACCAATTGGTAAGCGATAAGAAGGTATTTCAGAACCTATTTGTCCTCACACACAATCTAAAGAAGATAAAGCAGGACTTGGATATCCTAAATCAAAGCAAAAATCATACAACTATCAACATCTAAGGTGGAGAAAGACAACAGTCCCTAAAGAAGAAACATGGCAAGAAAAGGTACACCAAGCAGTAGAAATAGTAGCCAACAAACAAAAACAAGAAGAATATGAGAAACAACAGGAAGAAATTGCAATCAAAAGAGAACAAGAATCTTGCAAACAAGTTCAAGGAATAAAAATAAGTGTTGAACCTGATCAAGATATTCTAGAAGAACTAAAAGAACAGATGGCCAAAATGAGAAAACTTTTCTCACCATATAATATTCCTATTAGATATAGTGGTGTAATTCTAGACAATGGTTCAGAGACAGATTCAAACAAATATGAATGGGGTCCATATCTATTATCCGGTGTATCAAGTGAAGAAAAGGATGAAGAACAAGCAGGTATTATAAATGAAGACTCACCTTTCACAAAACAAAGAATAGAATTGGAAAGAAGACGAGAAGAAATCAGAATTCAGAGGAAAGAAGCATATGCAAAACAACAAAAGAAAGAGGATGAAAAAGAACAAGAAGTAACACCACAAGAAAGACAAAAAGTTATTGATCAAATATCAGAAGATCAAAAAAATATCAGATTTCTATCAAATGTTGAGAAAGAAATACCAAGGTATGGAAGAACTAATAGATAGTCAAGCAAGATTGACTATTAGTCTAGAAGAAGCAAGTTTGAGAGAAGACAAAAGATAGCAAAAGAATCCTCTATGTCATGTGCGCAAGTATGTCGACTTCAAGATACAAATGAATCTATTGAAATTAATCAAGAAGGAACTTGCAGTATCAAAGATGTATGTGTTGATATAATCTATTCGTTTGAGGGACAAACGTTAGATGATGAGTCACTTGATTATGAATCACAAAATACGAATCCTGATTTTGTTAGAGCTGATTGGAGAGAACTTGGGAGAGACTATCCTCAAGAGAGTTCTATCTATGGCATTACCTACTCTATGCCAAATTATGACTATTACGTCATGAACCTTGAAACACCTAATAATGACGATGACTGTGATTTACCCCTGCTTCATTCAAAATTAATTGATTGGGATAACCTAGAAAACCTTGAATTGGATGTCTTTTCCAATGATCATGATTTATCTGTATATCTTAATATTGTCTAACCCATGACACCTAAGATATCTTCCAACATGGAATCGAGAAACGCTTCTTGCAATAAGGAGAATCCCAAACTTTCCAGTCGTAAAATTGAAATAAAACAAAGAAAAAGAACTAGTGCTGAAAACCATTTCATCACAACACTAGATCAATTAAGAGGAAAAATAAAGGACGTATCTGAAGGTGAAAACCTCTTTGAGGTGCCTAAAGATGGAAATTTTGACATCCTCTCGGCATATTTTCAGGAGAGATCTACTATTTTAATAGAGCTAATAGAAGCAATAAACATTGACACAACAAAGGATCCCAAGGTCCTTCATCCTGTTGCATCATTATCAGATGAAGAGATGAAAGAATATATAGAAATATTCAAACAAAGACAAATAAATTTTTCTTGGTCCTATCCAGACATTGCCAAACTTGATCGAGATCTTATCATGCATCATCTCAATGTGGATCCAAAAGAAAAAATAGTTAAACACAAGTTAAGGAAGATGCATCCACACATCCTTCTCCTTGTAAAAGTTGAGTTAAAGAAACTATTGTATGTGGATTTCATAAGACCTATTGCCTATCTAGAATGGGTTTCAAGCATTGTGCTAGTGTCAAAGCTGGATAAAAGCATAAGAGTCTGCACCAATTTCATAGATTTGAACAAGATATGTCCCAAAGATGATTTCCCACTACCCAACATTGATATAATTATAGATTTATCAGTAGGACATGAGATGTTTTCATTAATGGATGGATGCTCGGGTACAATAAATAAGAATCACCCCTGAAGATCAAGAAAATACAGCATTCACCTATGCATGGGGTACTTACTGTTAGAATCCAAGAACACTGAGAGGAGGGGGGGGGGGGGGGAGTGAATTAGTGTTCTACTAGAATGATCAATTTTAACCTTATTAAAACATGCATATACCAACCGATATACCGGTACATATAGAATTCAAATAAATAAAGCAACAATTAAGCCAATCACATAAATGAATACCATAACATACAAAATTATACGTGAAAAACCTCAAAGAGGAAAAACCATGGTGGGATTTGTTACCCACAATATCAATCCATTGGCCATATGAAGAGATAATAAAAAATATAGGGGTCTCCACTTGCAGGAAGGCTTATAGCCTAGAGCACACTACTCAATCACAAAAGGAGCCTCACTGACTACATACAAAGCTAGACTACAATCTGGAGAATTGATTGAACTACAAAGATAAGATCTTTAATGTCTGAATATAGTTTCAGTTAAGCTTTGTTTGTTCCAGTTTGAAACCCTAAACCCTTACCGGAATAACCCTTACATAAATATCCTCACATATATGATCTTTCTCATATGTTTCACATCTCCTTTACATTCCACAACCATACATACATTTCATGTTTTCAAAATGATCTAACCAACTGACCTATATACCATTTACAATTCATTATCCCTTATGTCAGCTTACAAAGATAATTACAATATGAATATACATGTCGGCTAGATAACATAAATACATGAATATTAAAAACAATTGCCAATGCCGGATCCAAAATATGTCAGCCTCCAATACCGATAATTTTATTCTAAACCATGTCATCTGCTTTGCCGGTAACCTGAGAATTCCTTCCAACCTTCTTGTGCTAGTGCCAGTGCCGACAAAGTGTCTATGAAGTGCCTATCGGTACACAACTAACCCAAAATATGAAGCTGGAAAATGTTGCCATGTTGACATCAATGACAACATATTGAAACCAACCAATTAAGTGTCAATTGCCAACAATCGCCCCCTTTGGCATTGATGGCAACACTAACGTGAAAAATGATTATGATTTCCATCTACAGGTTTCATCCTAAGCCTGCTCCCCCTAAGCTGAATATCCATCAATACAAAATACTCCATACCTCCTGAATATTTTTCACCTATACTCCCCATAATGTATACAATTCCCTTTTTCTTTTTCACATCAATATATCTCCCCCTTTGACATCAATGCCATCAAAAATTCGAAAAAGAATAGAAAAAACCAGGACAAAGAATGAAATATTGTAAAATGAATATGTCCCCATATATCTTACCAGAGCTAGATGTATTTAAAAAAAATCCTAATAAGCCTTCTCGAAAAAGTCTAGATAGGTATCCAAACTAGATTTTAAATAGCCAGAAATAAGTACAAGTCCATTTAGCATATGGGAAAATGACTTTTTCTCACTAATCTCTATCGGTGTGGGCTTACCAACCATATCTATACACTCCTTTTTATGTACACTTAGTGAATCCAACTGGGGACTCACCAATCCTCTAAGACGTCTAGCTCTCCTTATGATTTTATCTTTTTCCAACTTGGGCTTCAAAAACCAAAATCTTACCATCAATAGATGTAGTCAATGAATTCAATCCATCAAAAGAATTGGCTATACTTGCAATCTCCTCCTGAATATCCTTAATCTTTTTATCTGTCTCAATTGTTAGTAAACTTGTATTACAACATACTCTATAAATATTAATACACTGCCTCAATGCATTATCTATCAATTTCAACTTATCATTAATATCCTTCCTCTTCGACTCAATCATTTGATCAAATGTAGCTTTCTTTGCTTGTGTGAACCTCTCCAATGCTTGTCAGTATGATATCTGTTGTAAAGACTAAAACTCATTTAAAATGTGCTCTACGATTACCTTAAGCTTGCCGGATGGGCTCTCTTCTTTGTCAAACTTACACTCCTAGAATAGTCTATACAAAATAGTGATAGACTGATTAATTACCCCTTTATCCATAAATCCCTCCTTTATCATCATTTTGTGCAACCATCATCATAAGATCAGTAGAACTTATCTCTGTTATGCTTTTCTTTTCAACATGTGAGGTGTCAATTGACAACAATGATGGGCTGACTACTAGCTCCCTGTCGGATTCCCCTTTCTCTCCTTCTAATGGTTTAACCTTTATAGTTTCCTCACTTGCACCGGTGGCTTCACCACTTGGTGCAGTCTCAGTAACTGTCGGTTCCTCCCTAGGAACTGTAACCTCATCCTGTACATTCTGATCTATAGGATTGTTGTCTTCAACATTAGTAACCTATACATTTTCAACCTATACACTCTTTGTATCTGTCGGTATCTCAACATTTTCCTATACATTAGTATGTACCAGGGGATCAATATCTACTATCTTAATGTTTTTCAAAATTGAGGGTGAAGTACCCATAATACCTTTACCTTTCCCTTCAACTGGGATGTCTACATTATCTGTCTTCGGTTTTGGTGAAGTATAAAAACTATGGTTCTCTTCAAAGAACTTAACCCATGCCTTGTGGGTCTCCTTCATTATCTCATTGACCCCACCTAACATAAGACTAATTATTCTATGCTTGTTGTTAAAGATTTTCCTATCTGGAACCTCAAGGGTCTTGTCCATCTCCTCTGGTGCAATAGAAAAATAAATAAATAACAACTCTTGAATCTTTATATTTCTTTCCTCTTGCATTACTAATGACCTCCTAGCATCTAAAATATCATACAACTATGTTGATATTTGGTCTTCAATTTCTAACAAGGCTTACTTATATATATCCAAATACAACAAAATTGATTCCTCTACTTCTCTTTGTTCATCTTTATCTAAATGTTCATAATAAAACTGTACATTCTTTAACATACCATCTTTAGTAATTTCATCAACTAACTCTGCACAAGACTTTAGTGGAATAGTAGTTACATTACCAGATTCAAGTGCAAGATCAATGTCATCCTTCTTCTTCTACTTCTAGTACTAAATTGGGCCGAAGATGTTTCTTTAGGTGCTCTTTTCTGTGTCGGTACCCTGATAGTAACTTTTTTAACCAGTTTCTTCTTAGCTTCTACCCGAGTGTCTTTAGTTTTCTTCCTCAATACCCTTTTGAATGCCAAGGGTGTGTCATCTTTAGATCTAGAATCACCTACAATTGGCTCAATGAATATTTCTGGCTCTTTCCTTTTCCTCCCTTTCTCTGGGACAACATCAATCAATGCTTTGATGTCCTATGAAACCTTTTCAACAAATTTACATGCCTTTCCTTCCCGCTTCTCTCTCTTCTTCTGGTTGAACTCAGTTTCAACCTCATGCTTTTTTGCTTAGCAATGCCAAAGGTTTTTACAGTTTCATCTATAGGTGCCTCAATTAGCATTTGTGCATAATTATCAACAATATGTGCATCAACTTCATAACCCATTTCCTCAATCCAAATATTTCAAGGCCTTACAATTTCCATCAAAGTTTCATCTTTCTTGACCATGAAGCATATCTCGGTTGAGTACTTTTCAACAATGTGCTTTGGAATCCTCATCCTAGAATTCATAACCTTCTGAAATTCTTTAAAGTAACCAAACACTTTGTCATCTCTCTTACTACCCAATGTAGAAATTGATTGTTTGAGTTGCCTCCCTGCCGAGATTTCGAATACCCATTTTCTCTTCCCAAAACTAGGAGTCTCATTGATGGAAAATAACATTAAATAGAGAATTAAGTTACCATACTAGAATATTCCTTTCTTTTCTCCTTTGATCCTTTCTAGATTAATCAACAGTTCATCCAACATCCAACCACATAGATCTAATTTCTCATTCTCCCTCATCATTTTATGAGCTGCATATATGCACGAGCTAGAAACAGAATTCAGACGGTTTGACTGAGTTACCTTGTAACCGATGACCATGCTTCCTAATCTGATATCTATGTGGGTGATAGTACTAACCCTCACTGATTGCTTATTTGATGTTGTACTGGTAATCTTGTTGACTTGCTCATTTGAAACATTCTTGTCCAAATGTTGTCCAACCTACAGTAAACCAGTAATTGCCCTAATGGCCTCCTTCGTAATCTTATACGGTATATCCAACCACATAAAATCTCCATGCACTCTTCTTAAAACATACCTAACAATCTCATCTTCAAATTCTAAAATATATAGAATGTCAGTAAACCCTAAACCCACAATATGCTGGTATTCAAGCTTAATCTTTCTAGAATCTCCCATTAGCTCATTCATGTACATGCTATTAATATCAGTGCTTCCTAAATCCTCAATATGACAGTGAATGTAAGCTCTTGCATCTTCAACATACATGACTCCTTCCAGGACAGGAAAAACCACCAACCAAATCGTCTAGGGTAGCAACATGTGGATATTGCTTGAAAATCGGCCTGGGATGGTCCTTGACCTCAACAACAGTCAGATTTGCAACAAACAAAGATACAGATGATGATCTAGGTTCCATGATTGAAGATAAATACCTGTGAATAGCTGTCAGTGAAAAACACTAAAGACCTCTTCTGATCGCTAGTGAAATCGCTCAAGATGATATCGATCACTCTGAATCGCCTTAGACTTCCTCCGAATCGCTCTAAATCTCTCTAAATGCAAAGTGATCAGAAATGAAGTGAATTCAACCTTTTATCCTCCAAGAACAGCCTAATCTATTATTGATATTAATGACTTCCAGTGGAAGATATCGGATCTCGATCAAACATCTCCATGTCAAATTAAGCATCTCCAATGTCTCAAACATCTTCCAAAACCTCTTCCCAGGGCATATTGAGTATCTTCATGAATTTTCCTACCCCTAAGGCATCTACCTTAGTTACCAAACGAGCTTCTTGTCGATGCAGAAGCAACCTCCTATGCCACTTGAGTAATCGGTGCATTTTCATTTGTTGATTGTTCTTCTAACTTCCTGACCCATCTCTGGGTATTATCTTGTCGGATTTTATTAACCCTCTCTTTTCCTTTCTCATTTGATCCATTATTACCAACCAGTGGATTTATGCTTCTATAGAACTTAGCAATATGTCCAACCTCATTACATGCATAACATGTAACATTTTTCTTTTGAATTGCTTTTCTAAAATTGGTGTAATTGCTTGACCTACACCGATTATCCATGTGTCCATATTTTCCACATGCATAACATTTAACATTCATTCTGCAATCTTCTATCTTATGACCATACTTATTACATTTAGAACATTGACCAGGAGAAGAATCAGAGTTTTGATTTTCTCTATTTCTACATTGCCTATCCATGTGACCAAATTTATTACAAACAAAGAATCTACCATTAAATTTATAGGATTAAACTGTCTTACCGATGCCTTATGGTTTCGATCTTCATTTGCAGTACTGGAACTCTGTCCTTGTTCAAATCCAAGTCCACTGGAATCTCCATTCTGCCTTTATCTCTTCAATGACTCATCTAGCTATGTTGAACTAATCTTGAATTTTTCTTTATACTCACTTGCAAAAATCAGATCATCTCTCAGAGTTATCATTTGTCTCTCTAGCTCTTGTTCATTACTCTAGGATTGTACTAAATCAGTAATCAACATATCATTTTCATGAACCAAACTTCCACATTCTTCAAATTTGTTTTTCAGAGACACAACAAGATTTTCTTCCTTTTCTTCTGGTCCTCAATCTCTTTAGACATCCTCACAGTTATAACTTTCAATTCATTCTGCCAAACCATTTTCTCCTGACTTAGCTTCAAACATCTCTCATTAAGTGCATCTTTCTCATCATTATCCTTATTCTACGAAAGTTCATTTCTCCTAGCCTGAATAGATGATAGTCTCTCCTGTAGGACAAGAATGAATTCCTAAGAAGAATTCAATTCATCTTGTGGCTTCAAGTTCTTCATCCTTTCAGCATCATAATCTTCAAGTGCCACCTCAAGTTGCTTCTCCAAACTCATATCCATGGATTCTATATTCAGGATCTTCCTCAAGCTGTTAAACTTCCTCCAAGGCACAAGGCTCTGATACCAATTGCTGGAATCCAAGAACACTGAGAGGGGGGGTGAATCAGTGTTCTACAAGAATGATCAATTTTAACCTTATTAAAACATGCATATACCAATCAGTATACTGTTACATATAGAATTGAAAGAAGTAAAGCAACCAATAAGCCAATCACATAAATGAATACCATAACATATAGAATTATATGTGGAAAACCTCAAAGAGGAAAAACCATGGTGGGATTTGTGACCCACAATATCAATCCACTGGCCATATGAACAGATATTATAAAATATATGGGCCTGCAGTTGTCGGAAGGCTTATAGCCTAGAGCACAGTGCTCAATCATAAAGTAGCCTTATTGACTACATACAAATCTAGACTAAAATTTGGAGAATTGATTGAACTACAAAGATAGCATCTTCTATGCTTGAATACAGTTTCGGTTAAGCTCTGTTTGTTCCTGTCTGAAACCCTAAACCCTTATCGGAATAACCCTTACATAAATATCCTCACATACATGATCTCTCTCATATGTTTCGCATCTCCTTTACATTCCACAACCTTACATACTCTCATATGGTACACACATTTCATTTTTTCAAAATGATCTAACCAACTGACCTATATACCCTTTACAATTCGTTGTGCCTTATGTTGGCTTACAAAGATAATTACAATATGAATATACATGTCAGCTAGATAACATAAATACATGAATATTAAAAATAATTGCCGATGTCAGATCCAAAAGATGTCAGCCTCCAATACCGATAACCTAATTCTAAACCATGTTGACCTGCTTTTCTGGTAACCTAAGAATTACTTCCAACAACCTGGTGTCGGTGCCGGTGAAGTGTCTGTGAAGTGTCTTGTGGTATACAACTAACCCAAACTATGAAGCCGAAAAATGTTGCCATGTTGCCATCAATGGCAACATATTGAAACCAACTAATTGAGTGTCAATTGCCAACACTTACTGCTGGAATGTTATGCCATTTGGGCTTAAGAGTGGAGGAGCAACTTATCAGAGAGCCATGACAACAATTTTTCATGATATGATGCATACATTTATGGAAGACTATGTAGATGACATACTTGCAAAATCTCATACAAGGAAAGAACATTTGAACATCTTGGGCAAGATCTTTGATAGGCTTGAGCAATATGAGTTAACATTGAATCCAAAGAAATGTGCATTTGGAGTAACCTTTGGAAAACTTCTTGGGTACATTATATCAGCTAATGGAATTAAAGTAGATCCAGGAAAGGTCAAAGCCAGCATGGAAATGGAGTCACCTAAGAACATAAGTCAATTGCGTTCTCTACAAGGGAGATTGTAATCAATCAAAAGATTTGTCTCTCAATTAGTAGATAGATGTCATCCATTCACTCATCTTTACATAAGAATATTCCATTCAAATGGGATCAAAAGTGTGAAGAATCTGTTATGCAAATCAAAAAATATCTAACGAATCCTCCAGTACTTGTATCACCAATAAAAGGGAAACTATTGTTGCTTTACATCTCAGCAACAAATGTATCACTGGGAGCTCTTTTAGCACAACATGATGAAGAAGGGAAAGAAAGAGTAATGTATTACATCTGTAGAACACTTGTAGACTATGAATTGAACTATACATCAGTTGACAAGATATGCCTAGAAGTTGTATTCGCAACTCAGAAATTGCGACATTATATGCTGACTCATTCTGTGAAACTGATAGCAAAAATAGATCCACTAAAGTATTTGTTGAGCAAGTCAACTTTGATAGGAAGATTGGCCAAATGGGTTATGGTACTGAGTGAGTTTGATATAGAATATGTTGATCAAAAAGCTATCAAAGGATAGGTTATTTCTGATCAATTGGATTAAGCATCCTTACAAGATGACACACTATTGCACATTGAATTTCCTAATGCAGACATTATGAAAATAAGCACAAAATTTTGGGAGTTGTACTTTGATGGTTCCTATACACAATACGGATCAGGTGCTGGAATTTTGTTAATCATGCCTCAGAGACACACAATTCCAAAATCATATAGACTACGGTTTCCATGCACAAACAATACTGCGGAATATGAAGCATTGACTATTGGCCTTAGAATGGCTATTGAATGGGAAATTAAGGAATTACATGTTTATGGTGATTTATAGCTTATAATCAACCAAATAAATGATGATTATCAAACTAAGGATTACAAGCTTATGCCTTACAAATAGTTGGTTGAAGAGTTTAAAGAACATTTTGAAGAAATATCATTCACTTGGATCCCAAGAAATGAGAATAAAGAAGCAGATGCAATGGCTACAATAGCATCTCTTTTGCAAAATCAGGAGTATCAACAACATTATGAATTCCTGGTGGAAGATATCTTGAATCTTGTCATTTAATCCCAAAATACTTACATGATTTTTCATATATTTGGAACCAATCAATCCTTATATGACCAAACTCATCAATACTTAAAAGAGAATATCCATCCTCCTGACCTATCCCACAATAAGAGAAGAAATTTTATCCGTCAGTCATCCTGCTATACTATCATTGATGATACCTTATATAGGCAAGGTCTAGATACCACTTTATTGAGATGTCTTAAATAAGAAGAATCTGTGAAAGTTCTTAATGAAGTTCACACATGTATTTGTGGCACACACTCAAGTGGACTAACGCTGGCTAAGGAACTTATTCGTTTGGGTTACTATTGGCCTACTATGGAGAGAGATTTATTTATATATGACAAGAACCACAAATAATACTAGATCCATGGGCATCTCATCCACACAACAACACAAGAATTGCATCCTATGGCAGGTTCATGGCCATTCTCCCAATGGGGTCTTGATTTGATATGTAAAATAAACCCTTCATCCTCTAATGGACACAATTTCATTTTGACTGCTACAATATTTCACTAAATTGATTGAAGTAGTACCTTTGACGAAAGTGACAGGAAAACAAATATCATCATTCATCTTGAATTATATAATCTGTTGCTATGGAGTCCCTCTGACCATTATCACTGATAATGGATGACCATTTAAGAATCAAAATGTGAAGGAACTATGTGAGCGATTTCATATCCAACATAGGTTTTATACACCATATTATCCACACGGAAATGGTCAAGTTGAGGCATCAAATAAAACAATCTTGAAAATCCTGAAGAAAACAGTCAATGAAGTTTGTAAAGACTGGCACATTCAGCTAAATCTTGCTCTTTGGTCATACCAAACCAACATTCGCACACTAATAGGGGCCACTCCATATTGCTTAGTCTATGGACCAGAAGCCATATTACCAGTAGAAGTAGAGATACCTTCTCTATGAGTGTCCTTGAAAGGTCTTATACCAGAAGAAGAACAACGAGTCTCTAGACTTCAAGAACTTGAACTGATTCAAGAATGTCACCAAAATGCAACAAATCATTTGAAGGCATATCAACAGAGAATGGTGAGAAGTTATAATCATAGGGTTAATCCATGCATTTTTTAGATTCAAGATCTAGTTCTAAGGGAGAATTCAAGAAATCAGCAAGAACGAGAAAATAAGGGAAAGTTTGAGGCAAACTAGTTAGGTCCTTTTGTTATAGTGGCAGCATATGGCTCAGGAGCATACAAGTTATCTACCCCTGAAGGTGATTAGATTGATGAGCCCATCAATTCCATTCATCTCAAGAAGTTCTATGTTTGAGATATAAAGTCCCGAAGAAATCAGTAAAAAACATATAAAGTCCTGAAGAAATTAGTAAAAATCAGAAAAGCATAAAATCCCTAAAAAGCATAAAACAGAAAAAATAGAAGAAGAAAAAAAATCAAATATGGAAAAAATGCAATAAAGTTAGATAGTGAAAACCTGGTAAACAGGCGCTATCTAGAAAGTGAGTTCTTCGATCTATGAGATCGCTTTGCACACCTATCCACTCCATCCTATTGCATCTATCGCTTCCATCTATCCTAGCTCATCCATTTCATCTTTCATCATTCATTTCTTTGAACCATTAGCAGGAAACATGAAGCTTACCAACAATTATCAATCTTTGACATACTTAGTGTAGTCATTGTCTTGGATTTTATCAATCATATCTACATTTGTATCCCACCATGGTTTTGGATCATTCTTCATACATCCATAATAAAGTTTTCTTTTCGCTGGGGGAAAAATCCTAATTCCTTTTGCTAAGGTGATTTTTTTAATCTTTGAAAATCCAAAAAAGTTTGAAAACTTAGAAGAAAAAAAACCAAAGCACCTAGGGTTTTGAAACAGATAACGAGCAACAAAGCAATGAAGATCAAGGCATTTCATAACAACTCAATCATGAAAATCAGAAAATAAAGATTCAACCAGGAAGTAATAAAGGATTATCAAGGATCATTCATCAAGATGATTATATCAGTTAATGACTATGAGAACATGTGAATGGCATACAAGATTCAGTGTTTGTATCTTGATTTTACTCCTAATCATGTATTCTATGTGACTCAAGGATGTCCATGATTAGAGTAGCTATGATGGGGCATGATTATTTTCTTTCTTTTATCTCTACAGTTTATCTCTTATTAAGGTTTGTACTTGTCTATGGATATGATCGACAAAAGATCAAGGAGGACGTTTCGAGTCATTCTTAAAAGGAGATAATCCTTATCTATTTTGTAAGAAATACTGAGGTCATCTTGATTCATCATATTAAGTTGCTTGTATAAACTTTCTATATCAAAATCGATGTAAGAAATACTCAGGTCAACTTGAATCATTATATCAAGTTGCTTGTATTTTCTTACAACATTAAAAATCTCAATGATGCACTCAAGCATTGTTATAAGATAACATATGAAGAATGAAAGTATCATTTTAATTAGATCACTTTAGATTAGCTCATTATTCATTTGCATTATAATCATTCATTGTCAGTTGCATTATAAGCATTTCATTTCATTTAGAGATCAATGGTCAAAAATAAATATTGAGTATACCTGGACAAACAAAAACAATTTGCATTTGATCATTGTAGGTTCATTCATCTTTAGAATCATTTAAGTTATTATCATTCATTTCATTTAGTTGCATTCAATCATTCAATTAGTTTGCATTTCATTAAGTGAATTTCATTAATCATGTAGTATATCATCATTTTTATTTGCATTAGGTTCATTATCATTTTAGTTCATTTTTGTCATTTAAAGTCATTAAGTTGCATCTGTGTACTTAGATTTATTTATCATTATAAGCATCCATAAATTGATTTTCATAATCATCATTTGCATTTTAAATCATCAAAATAAAAAACATTTCATGTAGATCATTTGCATTTTAAATCATTAAATGTATACACATTAAAAGTAAAAAAATCAACATTCATTTGCATGCGTAATCATTAGAAGCATTCTCATATAGATCATTGCATTTACATCATTTAAGTAAAGCATTATATAATTAATTCATTTTCATCCATGATCATCAAATAAAAATCAAATGTATTTTCATTTCATAATTATCACATCATATAGATCAATATCATCAAGGCATATAGAACATCATCATCATGAAAATAAAGGAAAAAGAAGATCATCAAATCTGCATCCATCTAATCACTGCATATATGTAATCAATTCATATAGTTCATCACCATCATAGTATCATGTATATAATGCACCATGAATTATCAGCATCATTTAGGGTCCATGCCTGCATATCATCATAAAACAATAAAAAGTCCAAGTATACAATGATATCAAAGAAATAATCAATAAAATACAATGTCACATGATACAAATCAATCTCTCATATCAATATGTCAACTAGGATGTAGAGAACCACTCTTTTCAAATATTGTAGGCCTCGATGATCATCATGTTTCACCCTAGATGAACCAATACATCTAGATCCTCCTGCAACATGATATCAACAAAATGTCAATTCTTGATCCAATCAATCAATCAGTTATCCTATCTGCTCACTTGAGATTTCTATCAATCTCTTTGACCATATATTAGTGACTCTCATTCATCATGAGGTTACGCATCTAGTCTATCCAATCTTGATTTTACATCATTAACATTCATCAATCATGAAATCAAACAAATTCTATCCTATCAGATCATCAAAACTTCGAGTTTATATCATTGACCCTCATGAATCATGAGGTCAATCAAACTCTATCAATCATCAAATCAAGAAAAACATCAAATTAATAAAAGAGTGGACATTTTCATCAACCAAAGTGGTAGAAATTTCAATCAACATTGTGAGATAAATCACTCAATCAAAAATTTTCAATAATTTCACAATCAATCTCCCAAGGGGGCACACAATCAGGATTTTTATCTCCATCAGGCGCATTACCAAGACTTGATTTAATCTTTGAAACAATATTGTCTCAACATCATTTCAAAGAGGTGCAAAATGTATACACATAAAAATGGCTATGAGCAATTAAATAAATATTTAATATTTATTTAATATTTATTCTTCTATTAAATAGTTAATTTGAAAAGAACGATTTATTTAATTCATTTCATGTCCTTCTATTAATTAATTTAATTGAAATATTTTATTAATTAATTTTGTTATATCCTTTTTTTCTGATCAAATAATTAAATATCTAATATTTAATTATTCCATTATCTACTATCCTATAGTCTCATTAATTAAATAATTTCTTAATTATTTAATCCCTTTTCCAAGTCACCTTCCATCTCCACTTCATCTTTCCTTTGTCAAATCATCCATCTTGTGGCTAAATTAATTCAACAAAATAAAATAAAATAAAATAATTTATCAGCCACTTATCTCCAACTTCCAAAATAAATGAAATATTGTGTATGTACACATATTTCCTAACCTTCTTCTATATTCTCTCCAACATCCCTATATCTTAGGAGGACTTTAGTCCACTTTTCCTCTCATTCCTACATCTTCTCCAACTATACTATATCCTCTCAAGTCTTCAACTCAATCAAAGTGAGATGAGTGAAACTTGTCTTATCCTTCCCCCTTTCTCCGAACCTTCAAATTCTTGCTCATAGCCATCAAATTTGCAAGATTCTATCATCACCATTGATCTCTGCCACCTAAGCTCATGCACTCAAAAATCTATAAAAAGAGGTCTCCTAAGACATTTTGAAACTAATAGTTTAATAGCTAATCATACAGCCATTCTAGGAATTTTCATCTTGTATCCGTGAGTTTGAGTTTGAAGAAATTAGCAATTTTAGAATTCTTATCATAGATTAATATCATGTTAGCTTAAATCATTTATATATGCATATCATAGTATCAGTTAACTATCAGTCCATTCTTCATATGCCAGCTTGGAAGCTACCAGTTCTTGTTTGAGAGAAAATTATCGGCAACCAGGAAGAGTGGAGTTAGGACAAAATGAGGTGTAAATCATGGAAGCTATAATTTTGTTTATTTTATTTACTTCATGTTACTTCATTGGTTAAGGTTAAGTTTCATGTAGATTTCATTTTTATGTTGTATTATTGACTAACAAGTTCCAGGACATTTCTTTGGAGTTCAACTTTAACCTCAATAGGTTGCATACCCACTTTTGTAACTTCATAATAGATGGTTTTGAATTGAATATTAGAACTACAAATTCTCTACACTTTCAAGTAGGCAAGACCATTTGTGGCTCTGAGACATTAGGTTGGCCCTTAGATCTTTCCCTTCTATTTTTTATGGAAGTTGAAACTCCTTCCCAATCTCACACATTCCTTGTTTGTCATTGCATATGCAGTAGTTAACTATTGTAATAATACAATTTATCATGTTGATCATGTATCTTATTATCCTTTGACTTTGTGTTGAACATATAGATGTGTAGACATCTTGCAAGTGTAAGTATGGGAGGCAAGAAAAATAAATCACAATGGAATGCAAGAGTAACTTGGGTATGGAGGTATGTTGTAAATTGTAAACTAAACGAAGCATTAAGTTAATGTTTCAACATTTATTATTGGTTTAAATGGTTTCCTATTAATTGTTATTATCACTTGTCTCACAAATGCATTATGATGATATTTTAAAAAAAAATATAGAAAAATAAATAAATTTGTAGTAGGATAAATTGGTTGTGTAATATCCATTAAGCATGTACTTTTTCGGCATCACATATAGTTTTACATCTTTAATTGTTTAATTTTCTACTTTCCTAGCAATGTTGAGTGGTATTCTAGTGCCATCATAAAGTGTTGTACTATGAACATGAAATCTCCTCTTTTTGCCATCCAGGGTGAAATATTTCATGAAAAGAAGGGCAACCTCCTTCTAGATACTAGGGAGCTCAAGGTAATCAATCCATAGCATTCATCATGTATAATATTGGTGAATGTAGCCCTGAAGTATGGTATTTGGATAGTAGTTATAGAAACCACATGAGTTGTAATGAAAGTTTAAATATTCCTTTATCGACAAAAATGAAGACTAAATTTAAAATGTGTAACAATGGAATAGTTATAGTTGTAAGCAAAGGATCTATTATGATCTACACCAAGAAAGGTGAGAAGAAGGAAATAGGGAATTTTCATTTTTCCCTTGGTAATAAGAACAATCTAATAAGTATTGGAAAATTGATCTAAAATGGATACAAAGTTTGAATGGAGAAGGGTGAAGGTGTCATTTCTGACAAATATGGGAGGAAGAAAATAGTTGTAATGGTTTAAATGACAAAGAACCGAATGTTTCCATTGAGGATACATACTTGTTTCTCATTTTAGTCAACAGTCACACCTTTCAAGAAAAGAAAGTGTACAACATTACAACAACAATCAACTTTCAAGAGCGTCATTCAAGACCCCTCCAAGCTATGGCACCTCAAGTGTGGATACCTAGGCTATGATTATTTGAGTCTTTTATCTAAGAAGAGAACGGTTGTTGGTTTTCCAAACATTGTAGTACCTAGTAGTAGATGTAAAGCTTGCATTTTGGGAAAGAAATATAAGAAGCCCTTTCAATTAGGTATCTCTAAGGGAAAGTGCAGGTAATTAGAGCAATTGCACACTGATTTGTGTGTTACTATATAAACCATTTATATTGGTAAGAGAAAATATTTTATGACCTTCATTGATGATTTCAGTCATAAGACATGGGTCTATATTTTGCAGCATAAATATGAAGCATTTTATAAGTTTTTAATATTTTTAGCCTAGGATGAAAAGGAGAGTGGACACTTTATCAAGTTCCTAAGCTTAGATAGAGGGGGAGAGTATACCTCAAATCAATATCTAATTTTTTTTTAGAAAAATGGCATCAAGAAGGAGCATACAACCAATTATATTGCACAAAAAAATGGAGTGGCTAAAAGGAAGAATATAACCATCTTGGTGATGGAAAGGAGGATGATAAAAGAAAAGGGATTTCCAAATGAGTATTGAGTTGAGGCTGTAGCAACAACATTATATTTGATAAGTAGAAGTCCCACAAAGGCAATTCATGACAAGATTCCACAAGAGGCATAGACAAAGGGGAAATGATGGTTGAGAACTTCAGAGTGTTTGGGTACATGGCAAAGATACTTGTGCCAAAGGAGAAGAGGCTAAAGTTAGATGACAAGAGTGACAAGTGAATTTTCATGGGCTATAATGTAGAGTTTAAAGAATATAGGTTGTATATCCTAGTTACCAAGAAAATAAAGATCAATGGAGATGTTTAGTTCACTGAGAATGATTCATCGGATGGCTCAGTGGACACCTATTTAGGTATCTCACATAGAGTTCCTATTCATGATGAAGATGATGAGTATGAAGAGTAGCAAGATGAAGCCGTAGTATTTATGGATCATAGTAGTCAACTCCAAAGAGCTCCTAAAATAGACAAAAATTTTAACTAACTATCTTAGAATTTAGTTAGAGAAATCTTCAAGAAACTCCAAATAGTTGTATATGTGCACAAACTATCATACAATTAGCTCCAAAAAACTCCTAAGACAAATAAATTTTATAATATTCGAGTGCAAAATTTGTATAAGATTTAATGGAGTTGTCATGATCCATATATGAATTATAGATCACTTCTCTAGATACATTATTTTAGTGTTGTACTTATACATTTTCATCTAAATTATTGAACTTTTACAAATGAAATATTTTACATAAGAGTTCCTAAAATACCAAGTTAGTTATCTCATTATTTCAACTAATTTATAAAACTGGAGATATTAAAAATCCTTTAGATAATTCACCATCTCATTCTTGTAATCAATTGTTAAAGACTAAATTTCCTCCTAAACATACTTTATAATTTTATGAAATTTAGATCTACCCCTCAACTTCTAATTTAAAAACTCAACAAAAACCTTATTCATAAAATAATTAATATATAACAAAAGTAAATGAATAAAAATACTTAAAATCTATAGAAAATTGAATTCATATAAGATCTAGAAACTAAATTTATGGATTTATCTTCTTAAGGCCAAGCACTTAAGAACATTACAATTAACACTAATATATTGAATGGAAAACTCAAGGTTCAAAGTGTTTCATGTAATTCTCAATGTATGGTTTTACAAGCTTAGAGAGCTCAATAGATTGAAATATTTAAGTCAAAAATTAAATCTAGCACTATCACTAGAGATGAGCCTTGCATTAATTTTTTTTTTAGATGGTGAGAGAGACCTAGAAGGAGAAAGAAAGATGAGAGATCTAGATGGTGAGAGAGAGGAGTGAGATAGAAAAGGGGGATAGAGAAAGGTGGGTAATGAGGCATAGATGTAAAGGTAAATTGGTGGAGACGAAGGGAGGTAGAAACCTAGATAAGTTAGTGAGAGGGTGTGATGTAGAGGTGACAACATAGACAATAGAGAGATAAAAATAGAGGAAGATATAATACAAGTGAGTGGGGGATGGAGATAGGCATGGGTGTAAGTATGGATGGATAAATAAAGAGGGAAAGGGGGAGAAGGGGAGAGAGAGAGAGAGAGAGAGAGAGAGAGAGAGAGAGAGAGAGAGAGAGAGAGAGAGAGAGAGAGAGAGAGATGGGAGGGAGAGAGAAGAGAAGAGATAAAAAAATAAAGAGAGGAGTAAAAGGGGATGAATGGAGAGGTAGACATGGAGGGGGAGAGAGAGAAGAGGTGATATTTTTTAAACGGATAGGGGTAAGGGGGTAGGGAGAGAACTAGAGAGGAGATATATTTATAGGTGAGGGACATAGATGGTACAAGAGGGGTGAGTGAGATAGAGAGACGTGGGTAACGAAACCTAGATGTAGAGGTAAATAGGTGGAGAGGAAATGAGGAAGAAACTTAGAGATGGGAGAGGATGGGATAGAGAGGTGACATTCTAGACAATGGAGAGGGAGAATTGTTAGATAATTCAAATAATCAGAAGACAACTAAGAGGGGGGGGGGTGAATCAGTTGTCACAGATTACCAGAATATTTAGCAATTAAAACTTTAATACTAGAAACCAAAACATTAATACCGGAATTCTTAAACCAAATATCAAAATAGTAGTTAAACCAATTAAGCATAAACAATAATTAGAGAATAAATACCATCCATGTGACACCAAGATTTATATCTGGAAAACCAAGTAAAGGAAAAAACCACCTTGGAAAGCCTACCCACAATAAAATAATACTTCTATAGTAAGTATGTGAATTACAATTGAGGAGCCTACACTTCCAGGAAGGCCAACAGTCTAGAGCGCACTTCTCATCACAAAAGAACTCTCACTAACTACATAGAAATCCATACTACAATCTGGAAGAATGAATGAACTGCAAAGATAGCATCTCCTATGTCTGAGTACAGTTTTGATTAAGGTCAATACCGAAGGACTAAATCCTCTTACATAAAACTAATTTGATTTCCAATGATCGACCAAATCCACTACCTAAATGATATTACATTATTCTCATATTACATATCCATTTCCCATTCCTTGACCATATACCATGATTATATACAATGAGATCTTACAACATATATATACAAACCCTCAACCATAAACAATCAGGTTAGCCACCAGACTATAAAACAATTACATAATTACAAAACATGTCAGCCTTAGACCAAAAAAATAATAACCAATACCTAAGACATCTCGAAAATACATCGAGAGGTCCAATCCACATGCTACATTAAGTCGGTCCATAACCTAGATAAACCAGGACCCAATATGGGTCCATGCGCTAAAGAAATGATCTCCATTCACCAAGCCTCGAACATGATCACCATCAGCATCCCAAAACCATACCAGAAGCTGCACCAACACCACTTATGCATATCATCAAAGATCTTCAACAAAGCTCTGCCGGTGAAACCCTCACTGAAACCACAAACCAAGCTTCCAAGCAATCAAGATAGCATCCGATCACCATACCAAAACCAACTGACTGAATATGAACATGAGTAAGCCAATTCCATAACTAAATCATATCGGAGCATACCAGATCACTCTAGATCCAAACCAAACAGAAACTACTCAACCTATTGAAACTAGAAGGGTGCCGATAAAGCATCCAAAATAGCTAGTGTTGACATTAATGACAAAACATCAATGCAAAACATAATAAATTCCTCCAAATGGCCAACAAGAATAAGAGAGTAAGAGAAAATAACAAAGAGTGGGAGAGGGAGATATATATGAGGGTAAGGAGAGGGAGATAAAGATGGAGAGGGGAAGAAATGGAGGAAGATACCTAAAGAGGGAAGGGAGGGAAAATAAGAGAGATAGAAGAACAAAAAGAGGAGTAAGAGGGGATGGATGGAGAGGTAGACATGGAGTGAGTAAGATACCTAGGGAAGAAGGAGATAGAGAGGTGAGGGGATAATCAAAGAAGAGAAGGAGAGAATTCTTAATGGGATAAGGGTAAGGGGAGAGAGAATAAGTGAGGGGACATATAAATAGGTAAGTTACCTAGAGGGTGAGAGAAATGTGGGTAATGAGATAAGGAGGGAGAGGTAGTGAGGTAAAGAGGGAGGGAGAGAGAGACCTAGACATGGGGAAAGAGAGGGTGGGATGCATAGGTAGTGATCAAGAGAATGGAGATTGAGGGGAGAGAAATAATAAGAGAGGGAGAGAGAGAAGAAGAGAGAGGGAGGGAGGTAGGGATAAAGATGGAGGTACATAGGCAAGGCAAGGTAGAGAGGATGAGAGACACCTAGAGAGGTAGGAGAAAGATGAGAGAGATGACAAAGGAAGAGAGATAGGTCTAAATTTTGATGGAGATAAAGAGAGTGACATAGAGACCTGAAGAATACTAATAGGAGTATGTTGATTACTAAACGTTGACTAAGAATATTTAAATTTATATGATCTCCAATAACATAGAATCTACATTATAACTCCTAGAGATCTGAAACCACTATCAAACATCCTCCCAATATATACATAAAATATAACTTAAAATATAAGTAATGAAAAAGATACTAAATATTATATTTCACATGTATATATTATTCTTTGGGGACTAGGTATAACTTGTACTCAAAGAAGAATATTTGCCAAATCACATCTCATGGAATTTGCCTATGCAAAGTATTTAGCACTCACCAAATGCAAAAAGTTCACTTTTACATTTGGCGAGTGACAAATTTGGTGCTCACAAAATGTGAAAAATGTACTTTTTGAATTTGATGAGCACCATATTTAGTGCTCACCAAATGTTTCACATTGGAAAACATCAAACCTTAGGTTTGGATGACCATTTCATGTGTGACATGTCTTTTTGAAAAGATGAAAAAAATGTCAATTTTTGGCCATGCTTTCCATTAGGTTTGCATCTATTTCAATGTAAACTAAGAAAACCAAATGATGATGTTGATAGATTTTAGCTATTATAACCATATAACTTTATTCATAGTTTCATTTTTTGTTTAGGTTTTCATCTTTAATTTTGTTTTCAATAGTATGTCTAGATTTTTTTAAAACTATGTACTATTTTGGGTATAGATTTTTACTCATTAATACGATTTCAAAACAAATTAATAGACTTTCAATCATTTTAGAGGGCAGAACACTCAAATTTCTACTTTCCACAATGTGTCCTCTTCGAAAATTAATAAAAAATTGTATATCCATTAAAAAATTAGCTGAAAATTATGGCATAAACTACATGGTTTTACCTAATTTCTCACTAGAGTAGTTTTCAAAATCCTAAAAAAAAATTAATATTCTAGGGGGGCACAATAGACACTATAGACAAGCTAAAGGGAATAGATGTAGATAGCCTCTAAGGAGGATTGGTTGGGTAGATTGATGTCTTCCTCCTCCTCAAGTAATTTTGAAGATAAATACTAATGGATCCTCTAGGGCGAATCCTAGTTATTCTGGTATAATGCAAGCATCTATGGGTCTCTAGGGACCAAGGAAAGTGTACTAGAGGGCATAAAAAGTAAAATTTTTCAATATTTATGGTCTAAATTAAAAGGAGCTTGTGATTTTCATGAACACGTTTTTATATCATTTTTCATGCTAAAATCATTAAAATACCCTTTTGGACATGGGAACAAGGAAGGTGAAGAGTCATGCACTCATATTTATTGAATGGTTACATAAAAATTGGAAAATACACCTTTTAGCCACCCGCTTGGGAAAACTAAAAAGACACCACTTTAGGTGGCCTTCGAGGGAAGATGAAAGGTTGTCTATTAGATATGTGTTGTAATTTTTAAATTTCATGTGTTGTACATGAAGAGGGGGAGGGGCATTTCCAAGTGGTACAAGAGTACTATAAAGGGAGGCTTGGACTAGGGATTCTTTATTTAGAGTTGAGTCCATCAATGCAGAGCAACAATAGGAAGGCTTATAGCTCCAACTTGCATATTTGTAAAACTAATTTAGCTAATATTTTATAGATTTTTGAATATTGGAATTTCTTTATTACATTAGAGTAATTAAATCTAGTATTTTCTTTTGCATTTCTTGTATTGTTGTTGTGAGGCCAAGCATCCTGCATAAAGTGGTATCAAAGTGATATTTTGTAAGCATGCAGACAAAGTGTCGAGCATGAGGCAATTTTCACTAAGACTTGTTGTTGTGGGCTTGTGGTGGAGATACCCCCAAGGGTGATGCATGGTGAAAGAAATGGCGATGGGAGAAATGTTGCAGGAAGAAGTATTGGTGGGTGAAATTTTGTTCCACTATAGGACTTTACGGTCCTCCAAAGGTAAATGCAAGAGGAGTTATACAAAGGAGTACAATAGAGAAGACAAGATGAGAGTAAAGTTGGATCTGAAGTGGAGAGACAATTTGAGGAGAAAGAGCCTATGTGTTATCTAAGAGCTTCTAAGAAATAATTTATAGGGCCATATCCAAGATTGGATAAAGGTTGAAGGTGGATGTTCCTACATTGTTTGGGATTCAAAACCGAGAGGAGATGATTGATTGGATCAATTATATGGAGGATTACTTTGAGTATGAAGTGGTGGAAGACCTCGATAATGAGATAATGAGATGGGATCAAATGGTGGAGAATTTGAAGAGACAATTCATCCACATATATTATGAGTTGGAGATGCTAAGGAAGATGCAAAGTTTAAAGAAAGTGGGAAGATCTATCAAAGAATACATGAAAGAATTCCACCGAGTCTTGATTAGAATAGGACATCTTGAGACTAACAAAGAGAAGGTTGCATATTATATTAATGGGTTAAGATAAGTATACAAGAGGAGCTAAGTCTACTCATAATGACTATGATAAAGGATGCATACCAGTTTACTTTGAAGGTGTACGAGAAGCTAAATAGAATATTTGAGAGAAAACAATGAGGAAAAGGCCGATCATATGTAGATCAAAATGAATATCAAAAGAAGATTTAAGAAGCTAGTGGAAGTCAAGGCTTGAAGGCAAATAATTCCTACCAACCCCGAGAATAAAATAATAACCAAAGAGGAAGATGGAGATTTGGACATGGTCCTGGAAGAGGAGGAATTTGTAGAACTTGTTTCCAATGTCGAGAGGAAGGGCATTGATACTTTGAGAGTCCTCAACACCAAGGGAGGACCAACAAAAGACCAGAGGGTAATGTGATAGTTGTCCATGTAAATGAAGATGTCGAATCATACCACTTATAAGAAGCAGAAAGAGGAGAGGGTCTTGTCACAAGAAAAATCTTGGTGAATAAAAAGGAGGATATAATTCAAAGGAAGAGATAATTTTGCACATAATGCAAATGTGAATGAAAAGTTTATGACGTGATCATTGATGAAGGTAGAATTGACAACCTTGTGTCAAAAAAGATGGTTGGCAAATTGAATTTGGATAGGACAAGACATCCACATCCATACCAAATTGTATGGTTGCAGAATAGTCATAGGGTTTTGGCTAATGAGCAGTGTTCAATAAAATTCAAAATTGGGAACTACCATGATCAGATACTTTGTGATATAATGATTATGGATGTTTGTCACCTTTTATGAGAGAGGCCATGGAAATTTGATCGAAGTACAATACATGATTGATATAAAAACACCTATTCATTGACGAAGGATGGAGTTTTCCACAAGTTGAAGACCCTAAAGGAGGAAGAAGAAAAGGTATGCACTAATAGAAGAGTTTGTTTGGTTAATGGTATGAGACAATTAGTGAAAGAAGATGATCTACTAATGCGACTTGTAGTAGTATGGCTTGAAAAAAGATCAAAATTTATAATAGAACATGGTGATAAATAATCTGATTCTTGTAATGAGAAGGATAATATTTGGATGAAAAAATATATTATGAGAATGAATCCTTTACGAGACAAGAGTTCAATTGGAAGTGAAGTAGAGGAGCAAGTGAAAGTGGGATCCCCTAATGTTTCCTTATTTAATATTGGTGAAGATGAGTATCTCCTATTGGAAGAGAAAGATAAGAAAGACCAATAGTTTGGTGTAAATTGAAAGTGATGAATATCCTGATGTTTATGCTAATATTATTTTGAATGTAGATAAGAGTGAGTTTGTAGCAGACACATATATTACTAAAGGCATGGAAAATATAGAACACCATATTGTAGTTGAGGCCAATGATGGAAATGGTGCTCCAATAGTAACAAAGGTAGTCCATGACATTCTTGTTGAAGAAGAGACTGCCTATAGCTTCATAGAGTTTGATAGTGCTAATTTGTTCAAGTTAGATTATGTTGAAAGGGGGAGAAAGAGAGGAATAATGAAAGAAGGAAGAGAAATAAAGGTGAAGGATAATCCAAAGATGAGTGAGGAAGAAAACACAAAATATTGGTGGATTCAACATCACCATATGGTTTTCAAATGTTCATGAGCTTCCCTCATGGAACCATTTTTCTTACCCAAGGTGTTTTATGAAATAGCATCCATAGGTTTAGAGCAATCCTACATCACCCAAACTTTTTGATTTTTATCTAAGGGAAGGTTATTAAAAATATATGAAAGAATCTATGGGTCTCTAGGTATTGAAGGAAAGTGTCTTGGAAGACATATATGGTTGATGCTCAATATTTATTGTCTATATGAATTGCAATTGTAATTTTCATGAAACCCTTTTCAATAATTTATCATGCTAAATTCATAAAAATACCCTTTTGGTTTTTCCAATAAGGAAGGAGAAGAGTCATGCACTCATATTTATTTAATGATTACATAAAAAATAAAAAAGACACCTTTTAGGCACCTACTTGGGAAAATTGAAAAGAAACCACTTTAGGTGGCCTCCTAGGGAAGATGAAAGGTCATCTATTGGATATATGTTGTAATATTTGATTGTCATGTGTTGTACATCAAGAGAGGGAGTGGAATTTCCAAAGAGGCACGAGAGTACTATAAAAAGGGAGGCTTGGACTAGAGGTTATTCATTCAGAGTTGAGGCCTTCAATGTAGAGAAATAGTAGGAAGGCATATAGGTCCAACTTGCATATTTGTAAAGACAATTTGGCTAATATTTTGTAAAGTTTTAGAGTATTAAAAATTATTTATTCTATTAGAGTAATAAAATAAAGTATTTTCTCTTGCAATTTTCATGTATTTCTTGTGTTGTTATTATGGGGCCGAGCATCAGTTTATCATGGTATTGGTGAAATTGATCATGATAGTTTTGGGACAGTTCAAGATTTCTTTTCTATTTTTAAAGGCTTTCATACGAATAACTACATGTAGGTACTCACCATTTTGCATGCTATGGAGAGAGGATGTGTTATTGGTTAGTAAACAATTATATATGAATCTTATTCATAAGAAATGGTGATTTTGTTAAATGTGCAATGGTTGGATGGTGTTAATTGGCACTTAGCTGTGGTTGCTTGCTACATTTTAGATTGAGAAGGTCTTTCAAGTTTGTTATCTTTTCTCATATTCCTAGGGAGTGGAATAGAGTTGTGGATTGTTTGGTCAAATGGACTTTTGATTGGATGCATCGTTGGAATATTGTAAATAGGAGTAATTTTCTTATGGATTTCTCTATTTTTTTGTAACAATTAGTCCTTGAAAATAGAATTCAGTAATTCTTTATTTGTTTTGGGATATTGGTAGTTTTTCCTTTAAACTCCAAATTTATTTGGCTTATGAATTTGGTAACCAATGTTTCTAAAATTTCAAGGCAACTTCCCTCAACAACTTGTTGCAGGCATCCTTGGGCATTTTGCTCTGTTCCTTAAATTCTAGTGCAAGAAAGTATATTTCCATTTTAGGATTTCTATCTAATTTATACATTGATTTGTCTTGGGCATTTGTGAATATTTTTTTAGCAATGGAAATGTTTGTACCCAAATTTACAACCTCTTTGAGCTCTTCTATTGTTTGTAAGAATGCAACTTCTTCTTGTTTTGTAGTTTCTAATTGTGAATTGGCATAGTTTATTGTAAGAATAAGTATTACATACACTTTCCTCATGCCATTGATAAGAGGACCTCCTTTAACTTTGACCATTTTTATCCACTCTTGAGTGACCCAGTCAAAATGGATATTATTATGTACCTTAGCCACCATTTATTTTATTATAATTTGAATTAGGGTCTGATATAGAATCTGAGGAGTTGGGTGACTATGAAGATCGACCCTATAATGATCTCAAGAAATATGAAAGTATGTTTACCATCTTTCTCAACTCTTCTTTATCAAAATTATCCTTTTTCTTCCTTTCCATAAGTTCAGTAGTTGTCACCTAAAAATTTTGTAAGTCTACATCTCTACTAGGAGGCCCCATGGTGTAGGAGAACCCTTTCAAGCTCTCCCTCCTTTGTTTTGTTGGTGTTATGCTTCTTTTGAATCCATTGTACATATAATAAGGGCCATGAGCTCATTTATTCTTCACTAGGTCCTAGTTGTAGGTCCTCAGTGATTTTGTTGTGATGTCTGGTGCAGGAGAGGTTGAGTGTGCCTTGGATGTGTGTTAGGCCTTATTGGCATGTTGATGTCCTTGGGATAACCCAAAATAGGTCTAGGAGTCAAGAGAAGAAACATTGAGAAAGTTTCTCAAAAGTTGCAAAAGTTGCATGGCAACTTTTCCACCAGGAGGTCAAAATCCTTAGTTTGCCGTGGAGAGCCCTAATTTTGGCACACCGACTAAGAAAAAGGTGGTATAAGTATGTGCAAACCCTAAATGAATGGGTTGGATGTCAGAGATTGTACGGCCCAAGCAAGAAGAGCTTGACTGTGACTGTTTGTTCGTTACCAGTCAGATTGTATGAAGTTACCGGGCAAGTAAATGGATTGAACTATGTGCAAACTATGTGAAATGTCTTATATGGTGTAAATAATTTCATTGTGTGTGATTAGTTTAGGTTTTTGTTTACCGGTTGAGTGTGTTTGTAAATAGTTTGTAATTTGTAGTCTCACTGTCCAATTTTGGACCGGTTGGGCAAATGAAGTCATAACTCCATTCCCCATTGTGGAATCACCATGAAACCATGGGGCATGAGAGTAGATACCTTGTATCATAGTTCTTTACAAGCAGGGCCCTTGAAAATGCAAGGAAGCCATTTGAAGACCCATTCCTAAGCAAGACTGGACAGTGCCTGGTTAGGAATGGTTGCTGTTGCAGAGGTCTTGGAGAGCAGGGTTGGTCAGAGGAGAGTGCACCCTTTCGAGGAGGTGTAAAGGAGTGTGTGAAGCACCACTGGTGTGAATGAGGAGCCTCCACCAATCTAGACAAGGTGGCTAACACTCAAAACATTCACTATGACCCAGGTAGACCCTAAAAACCCTCACAAAACCCCTATAAACCTCAAAATTTGCCCATGGCACTATACGGCCACTTGGAGGCCCAAAACCAAAGAAATCCTTCAGCCATTTCCAAATGAATGGTAGTCCATTTTGGGAGTTTGGGTTTCTTGTGCAATTTTTGTGAGAGGGAGCCCTAAAAGATAGGTTAGGAGGCCTAATTGGTCCTAATCCTTGTAGCCCTATCTTGTAGGCGAAACTCAAAATAGTGAAATCGGTAGAAGGGATGAAGGTTTTAACTTCTTGAAGGCACATGGATGGATGTAAACACATGGTTTAAGACCTATCCTAGCCTTTCTAAGACCTTGTAAGGTGTAGAACAAGCCTAGCCCTTATTAGCCATAGTAAGGGGTTTTGAGTCTCATGAGTAGGTGAGACCTTAGGAGAAGTATTGCAACTCATTGGTGGGTGGAATTGGGCAAGGTCAGGGGATTTCCCAAGAAAAGGAAGTCCTAGAGACCCTAGGGTGTGTAAAGAACACCAGGTGATCCAAGAAAAGGATCCAAGAGCATAGACTAGGCTAGTCTATCCCGAGCATCAACCCATCAGATTGGTATCAGAGCAAGTTAAAGACTTGTTGGACTGTGTATGTCTCTATATATTGGTGAATCAGTAGGGGAGAGAAGAATGGTCACTAATGCAGAGCTGGCTACAGAGGTGGAAGAAGAGAAGGAGAAGAACAGACTCCTTGAAGAAGCTATGAGCGAGATAAGGGATAAACTACAGAAAGTGGTGGATCAGAGGACACAAGGACCTTGGGATGAAGACACAAAGGGTAAAGGAAAGGAGACTCCAATAACAAGGGTAGAGGCAGAGGTAGAGATCAATTGAATCACCAAGGTGGTTATCAAAGCAAGGCAAATGAGCAAAGGATCCAAGGAGAACCCAAGTTGATCTAGCATGGCAATGAAACCAATCCCAAAGGAGGCCAATCTAGAGGAAGAGGTGCACAAGATGGTTCAAATAAGGGAAGAGGCATTAGTAGAGGTAGTTCCTACTTTGCAACTATGAAATGTTACAACTGTGGACAATTAGGACACCCGGCTTATAGATGTCTTGACAAGCCTACCTCATCAAACAGTGGAAAGAGGGTTGCTTATGCTCATGAAGACTCATCAAGCAACAAAGCACCATATGTGGATCAGATTGAATCAAAAATTGGTGAGAATCTGATGTTCAATAGGATTTTGATCAGACAGTCGGTTAAGGAGGAACCCAAACATAGGAGAGCATTGTTTAGGGTGAGATGCAAAGTTCTTGGTAAAGTGTGCAAGGTGATAGTTGATTCAGGCTCAACTGACAACATCATATCAGAAGAGGCAGTTAGGAAGTTGAAAATCACAAGAATACCCCACACTAATCCTTACAAGGTGACTTGGTTGAACAAAGGACAAAGTGTGCTTGTCAATGAATAGACTTGGGTAGAGTTTTCTATTAAGGATAAGATCCTTTGTGATGTGTTGCCCATGGATGCTTGTCATCTGCTACTAGGAAGACCCTGGCAATTTGATAGGAAGATGATCTATGATGGACAAGAGAACTCCATTTCTTTCAAGAAGAATGACAAAACCTTCAAGATTCAGTCTTTTACAGGGGATGATGAAGGAAGCTCAAGAACACCTAGTGTCTTGTTGAACACTGGTAAAGAGTTCTTACACTTGCTGTATGAGGAGGAGATAGTGGGATGTGCCATTTTTGTGAAGCCTAAAGAGGAGGAGAGTAAGTTGCAAACAGAGGTACCTAAGGAGGTAAAATAGATGTTGCAAAATAATGAGGACATAGTAAGTGATGGAGCACTTGCAACTCTCCCACCTAGAAGGTCTATTAGCCATCAAATAGACTTTATCCCTGGTGCATCTTTGCCTAACAAGGCAGCATATAAACTCACACCTAATCAGAATAAGGAAGTGGCAAGGCAAGTGCAGGAGTTATTGGACCAAGGGTTAGTTAAGAAAAGCATCAGCCCATGTGCAGTTCTGGTAGTGCTAGCATCAAAAAAAGGAGGTAGGTGGAGACTTTGCATTGACTCAAGAGAAATCAATAGGATTACCATAAGGTATAGGTTTCCTATTCCTAGAATAGAGGATCTAATGGACTATTTAGGAGGGGCTATGTATTTCACCAAGGTAGAACTTAAAAGTGGTTATCACCCGATAAGAACTAAGGAGGGTGATGAGTAGAAGACTACTTTTAAAACCATAGAAGGGTTGTATGAATGGCTTGTGATGTCATTTGGGCTTACTAATTCTCCAAGCACCTTCATGAGGTTGATGAATGAAGTGTTGAAGGATTTTAGAAGCAGATTTGTGGTGGTGTACCTAGACGACATTCTCATCTATAGCAAAACCAAAGAGGAGCACCTTGAGCATTTGAGGTTAGTCTTAGAGACGTTGCATGAGGAGAAGCTATCCATCAACCTAGAGAAGTGTGACTTCTTGAAGCAAGAGCTGGTCTACTTAGGATTTGTGGTGTCTAAAGGAACCTTGAAGATGGATCCAAGCAAAGTGGAGGCAATCTTGAATTGGCCTGCACCTAAAACAGGGACTGAGGTTAGAAGTTTCCATGGATTAGCTCAATTCTATAGGAAGTTTGTGAGGAACTTCAGTGGCATATGTGCACCAATCCTTGACACCATCAAATGAGGCCTTAAAACTAAGTTTAAATGGATTGAGTAGGCTAACAAACCATTTCAATTGTTGAAGCAAGAAGTAGCCACAAAACCTATCCTTCTCCTACCTACGTTTGATAAGCTATTCACTTTGGAGTGTGATTCAAGTGGAATTGTAGTAGGTGGTGTGTTGAGTCAAGAGGGAAGACCTATGGCATTTTTTAATGAGAAGCTTAATGAAGCAAAGAAGAAGTACTCAGCCTATGACCTAGAGTTGTATGCATTAGTGCAGTCACTAAAAAAATGGAGGCATTACCTACTCCCAAAGGAATTTGTAGTGTTCACAAACAACCAGGCATTGAGTTACATTAACACTCAAGAGAAGCTTAGCAATAGACATTTGAAATGGATGGAATACCTCCAATCCTTCACCTTCACCAACAAGCATAAGAAGGGGCAACTTAATAAGGTGGTAGATGCCTTAAGCAGGAAGTTGTTGACAGTTTAAGAGTTATAGTTGCAGAGCATAGGCATAGAAGGTTTCAAAGACCTCTATGAAGGAGATGAAGACTTCTCATCAGCTTACAAGGTTTGCAAAGAGTTTGAGAACCATTTCCATGGTGAGTATGCAGATTACACTCTCCAAAATGGTCTCTTGTTCAAGGGTAACCAGTTGTGTGTACCTAGAGGATCCATGAGAGAGAACCTCATCCAAGAAAAACATAATGGCAGTTTAAGTGGACACTTTGGAGTCAACAAAACCTTGGATTTAGTACAGAGGTACTATTATTGGCCAAAGTTGCCAAGAGATGTAAAGAGGTATGTAGAGCAATGTGGAGTGTGTCAAAGAGTAAAGGGATGATCAAGCAATGCTGGTCTTTATCAACCATTACCAATCCCTAACAAACCTTGGGAATGTATAAGAATGGACTTTGTAGTAGGACTTCCCAAGACTAAAACAGGTATGGACAACATCTATGTAGTAGTAGATAGATTTTCCAAGATGAGTCATTTCATACCATGTAAGACTACACATGATGCTAGCTATGTTTCACATCTCTTCTTTAAGGAGATTGTTAGGATTCATGGATTCCCTTTAAGCATTGTTTCAGATAGAGACAACAAGTTCATGGGTCATTTTTGGTAAACATTATGGAGGAGACTAGGAACTAACTTGTCATTTAGCTCAGCTTACCATCCACAAACAAATGGTCAAACTGAAGTCATCAACAAGGTGTTAGGCAATTTGTTGAGGTGTCTAACTAAGGAATATGGTTAGACATGGGACCTAATCATTCCTCAAGTAGAGTATGCATATAATGACAGTGTGAATACGACCACCGGTAGAAGCCCTTTTGAGGTTGTGTATGGCAGACATCCAAGGGGAGTATGTGAGTTGAGAGACCTTAGTACTTTGGAGATGAAGAGCGGCAAGCAAAGGACTTCACTCAAACCATCAAGGAAGTTCAAGAGCAAGTTAAGAAGGCCATCCTTGAATCCACTCAAAAACTGAAGGCCAAAGTGGATGAGAGAAGGAGAGGAGTTCAGTTCAAGGTGGGTGACTTTGTGATGGTACATTTGAGCAAAGCCAGGATGCAAAGTGGTAAGCCTACCAAACTGCTGATGAAGAGAGTAGGACCTTGTCAAATTCTGGTAAAATATGGTGAGCATGCCTATAAGGTTGATTTACCTTCAGACTTAGCCATTTCACCAGTCTTTAATGTTGCTACTCTGGTAATGTACAAGGGAGAGATAGCAGGGCAGACTAAGAACCAAGCTAAGGTATTACAAGACTTGGATGTAAATACCTTACCTCAAGTGAACAAGCCTAAAGCAGAGGAGATCTTGGAATCAATGGTGAAGAAGTCTACTAAACACCAGGTCTACATGGAGCACTTAGTGAAATGGGCAGATCAACCAGTATCTGAAGCTACATGGGTGGAGGAGAGCAGGTTCAAGACACTTGGAATAGACCCGACTCTCATTTCTTCTTCTTTTTCTTAGTTATGTGCAGAGGGGGAGTATGGTGCAGGAGAACCCTTTCAATCTCTCCCTCCTTCTTTTTTTTCTTGGTGTTATGCTTCTTTTGAAGCCATTGTACATATAATAAGGGTCGTGAGCTCATTTGTTCTTCACTAGGTCCTAGTTGTAGGTCCTTAGTGATTTTGTTGTGATGTCTGGTGCAGGAGAGGTTGAGTGTGCCTTGGATGTGTGTTAGGCCTTATTGGCATGTTGATGTCATTGGGATAGCCCAAAATAGGTCTAGGAGTCAAGAGAAGCAACATTGAGAAAGTTGCTCAAAAGTTGCGAAAGTTGCATGGCAACTTTTAAAAATTGTCAAGCAACTTTTCCACCAGGAGGTCAAAATCCTTAGTTTGGCATGGAGAGCGCTAATTTTGGCACACCGACCAATGCATAGGTGGTATAAGTATGTGAAAACCCTAAATGAATGGGTTGGATGTCAGAGATTGTACAGCCCAAGCAAGAAGAGCTTGACTGTGACTGTTTGTTGGTTACCAGCCAGATTATATGAAGTTACCGGGCAAGTAAATGGACTAAACTGTGTGCAAACTATGTGAAATGTCTTATATGGTGTAAATAATTTCATTGTGTGTGATTAGTTTAGGTTTTTGTTTACGGGTTGAGTGTGTTTGTAAATAGTTTTTAATTTGCAGTCTCACTGTCCAGTTTTGGACCGGTTGGGCAAATGAAGTCATAACTCCATTCCTCATTGTAAAATCACCATGAAACCATTGGGAATGAGAGTAGAGACCTTGTATCATATTTATTTACAATAAATTCCCTTTAAAATGCAAGGAAGCCATTTGAAGACCCATTCCTAGGCGAGACTGGATAGTGCCTGGTAAGGAATGGTTGTTGTTGCAGAGGTCTTGGAGAGAAAGGTTGATTAGAGGAGAGTGCACCCTTTAGAGGAGGTGTAAAGGACTGTGTGAAGCACCACTGGTGTGAAGGATGAGCCTCCACCAATCCAAACAAGGTGGGTAACACTCAAAACATTCATTGTGACCCAGGCAGACCCTAAAAAGCCTCACAAAATCCTTAAAAACCTCAAAATTCGCCCAAGGCACTGTACGGCCACTTGGAGGCCCAAAACCAAAGAAATCCCTTAGCGCTTGCCTAATGAATGGTATTCCATTTTAGGAGTTTTGGTTTTTTGTGCAACATTTGTGAGAGGGATCCCTAAAAGACCGGTTAGGAGGCCTAATTGGTCCTAATCCTTGTAGCCCTATCTTGTAGGCAAAACTCAAAATAGTGAAATCGGTAGAAGGGATGAAGGTTGTAACTTATTGAGGGCACATGGATGGATTTAAAACATGGTTTAAGACCTTTCCTAACCTTGCCAAGACCTTGGAAGGTGTAGAACAATCCTAGCCCTTATTAGCCATAGTAAGGGGTTTTGAGTCTCATGAGTATGAGAGACCTTAGGAGAAGTATTGCAACTCATTGGTGGGTGGAATTGGGCAAGGTTAGGGGATTCCCAAGAAAAGGAAGTCCTAGAGACCCTAGGGTGTGTAAAGAACACCAGGTGATCCAAGAAAAGGATCCAAGAGCATAGACTAGGCTAGTCTATCCTGAGCATCAGCCCATCACCCCATGTCTATACAGGTCATTTTTAAGTCAGTAACTATTACTTGACTTGGATCTTTTTGTGTGATGGGATGATCAATTTATAGAGATATGTGATCTGAGGTTTCATCCTGTATTATCCTTTAGCCGACTTTAAGCTTCTTAGATCAAGGAGTGGAAGCATATTGAAGCAACTGTTCTATGGAATCTTCAAGTGGCTTCTTAGTGGACTCATTTTTTTCTTTTCTTAGACAAATATGTCTCTAGCCATGATGGAGAAGATAATTTTTCATAGAGTCATGAGTAAAAAACAAGGCACTTTTCACTTGTGGGATCTTCTTTGTATTTTATAAATCAAAAGGAAAGGATGTGTCTAACTCACTTCCTTTGGGGTTTTTATCTATATTGGAATCTATTGCTCCATCTTATTTCACTTGATCCCCTATAAATCTATTTTCTTTCCCATTATTCCTTTGCATCCTTTAGCCTTATCTTTTCCTTCTTTATCTTTCTTCTCTAACCTTTTATTTGATAATGATCCTCCTCCACAAGTCTTATCTAGGGACTTCTTCTTTTCAAGTGCTTCATCGTCAGCTCTGCTTCCACCTTATGTAATTGATCACACTCATAGAACTTGGGTTACTTGGATCTCTAGCCTTTTGTGAATTGTTAGGAATGACCTTTGAAGTCTTATTTTTTCTTTGCTAGCTAGATTTGTGTCCTTTTTAGGACTATAGTGGTCCTTGTTTGCAAATATTTTTGGTCGAGTAGGCTCTAGTCAATAGGAATCAATAGATGCATTTAAATTTTAGTTGTGTAGATGAGATCAACTAAATCAAACTTGTCATCTTCAAAACCTTCCACATCCCATCCCAAATTATACTCAATTATTTATTTCAAACTCAATCTCATCTAATTCCTCTTATTCACTTCATAGTAATCTACATAGACTTCCCACTCTTCCAGCCGAGGTATACGATTAAATGCAAGTTGTTCTTTACAAAATATTCACTATCAAAATGTGGCTTGAGGTAATCATAAATTAAGGCGATGGATTTAACCATATTGCTTTCTATATTTAATGCATCTAATTGGGTTTTGCAAACATAATAAGCCTATCCAATTGGGAATTGGATGCCAATCTATTCTTTTTAGAAAACCTCTTATTGGGTTTTGCAAACATAATAACCCAATCCAATAGGGAATTGGATGCCAATCATTTTATTTAGAATACCTCTTATAAAATTCACAAATTTGTCTACATTACTCAATCTAGACAAATTTTTCCTTTGTATATTGAGGTAGTTTTTGAGAAAGACATCTTACCACCCACTATAGTGTATGTAAACATTTGACTATATGAAATAACTTCTATACTAAGTGACCAATTTGATTGCTTCTGATGAAATCATTTTCCTTAAGACATCCTATAGTTCTCTCACAAGTCTCATCGTGAATGCATCGTTCACTCTTCTAAAATTAGAGTAACTATTCTCTAATTACAGATATGGATTAAAAAACATAATTTTAAATATTGTCATCAAATTTCTCCACATGATTCAACCAGTCCAATATCTCGTGCAAGATAAGGCATAAAACAAGTAATATGACAAATGGAAAATAATTAAATTAGAAGGAGGAAAGTGATCATTGTATGTGGTCTATCACTAATTAGACATACCTAGTTTAAGTATTATTCACCCACACATATAAATTTTACAAAGAACTAAATCCACTCATCCAAATTGAAAGCATCAACATCCCCTCATAGCCTATGCAATGAAATAATTATATTGGCCATCTCTCCTTTTAGGTATTATTTATGGATTGTCTTTGGTAAATGGGATTTCCCTCTCCTTGGCACAATGAACTATTCTTTGACAATGAAACTTATATAAATACCCCTCTATTCATTGAATGTTATTTATTGTGTGGTGAAATTCCAACATGAATAAATTGCTCTAGTTGGGGTTCAAAAGCAATTGTGAATTATGGCCTGGTCTAGAGTTATCGAAACCCCATAGTCATTCATTTTATTTTCCTGGGTGTTTAGGTCATACCTATTAATGAAATTCATGACCATATTTGTGCACTGCACCGCTACTTGTAAATACCACTGCTTCTAACAAGCCACTTTCCACCAATCTTTGTGTGATTGGGTGCCTACTAGGGTTCTTTAATTGTTCTAATAATTATTTCAAATCAATATGCCCTAGCCTGGTTTCCTTGACCCTTAATAAGGAACTCTTTAATCCATCTATGTGCACGTATCCTAAATATTTATATTTCATAATGAATCATTCCCTTTGAATTCTTAAAAATTTGACAGATTTTCCCCCTTATCTAGCTACTTTTGTTTATAAAACTAAAACCCTAGCACTACAAATAGATGAGTTCTCCAATGGTCACTCACAATGCATACCTTTGGTGTGATAATGGTGACAAGAAATCTTCCTTTCTAGGATCTATATTGATTTTATCACAAGGATTGCTTCAACATTTAGTTAATCTTCTTAGTTATGGCTTTTGGAAATGATAATTTGACATAGATAATCTCAATATGGCTTTTGGAAATGATAATTTGAGATAGATAATCTCCTTTTGGGTCACATTATTTTGTTACCTACTTTGGCCTCTACAATAAATGTATAGTACCCAAGCATCACATCAACATTAAATTTTGAATCAATTTGGGAGTCTTGTAAGTATCTGACAATTATTTTTTAAAAATGTGTTGCCTCCATTTTATCTTTTAGTCTAGCTAGTATAATAATTGTTTTACTTATTCCTTCAATTCACCTTTCACTTTAATTTGTGATGATATGTCAGAGTCTGATAAGGTTTGGCAACTTATTTGAAATCTAACACTCAACTTGAACTACATACTATTTCTTTATTTTTGAAGAATGAGTTTTGTAAAGAATTGGGTAATGGAAACCCCAATAGTCTCCACCTTCAAAGTTTCCTAGAAAGGTAGGTAGTTAGGCCTTGACTTATTTAGGAAACCGCATCAAAGTTTGATGCTTAGTTTATAACATAAAAGAAAGTCCAACAAAGACTTAAGGCTAGTGAATTTTTGACATGACCCAAACTAACAAGTGAGTTTAGAAAGAAGTGTAAGGCTTTGACAAGGCTTTTAAAATTAGAAAGCTTAAATACTTTGAAAACTTGAGGCAAACATTTACTCAAACTTAAAACCATGTTTTAATAACACTGACAAAACTTTTTAAATAGATGACAAAGACCAACAAAAATTCTTAAGTGTTTTTAAAAGAAGATTGTGATACCTTGGTTAAGTTGGAGAAGGCTTGTAAGAGTCCAACAACAATTTGTAACCATGAATATAACCTGACAAGCTCACAAGATGGCTAAGTATCAAGACTTTTAATGATAAAGTATGGGTTTATTTACACCACAAAATTATGAATTGCTGACCTCGAGTTTGAAACAAAAAGTAACACTTAAATTTGATTGTGAGGAAAATTTAAGGCAACAAAGTTTAATGCACTTTTTCCCCCATTTAAAATTTATCATTTTTTATATAAATTATAGATATGGTATCAAGGCCCTATTATCTCATAACCCTGAAAGTTCAGACATATTTGGTTGGGACTATAGGGCTTAGTCCCATAGACTAATGCTTTTTGACTAAAATTTTGGGAGGATAATGTGTGAAGCTTGAGATTTCTAAATATAAAATTGATATGTGTAAATAATTATTTTAAACTGACTAAAAGGTGAATTTAGCTTGAGATCCCTCTATATGACATCATCCCAAATTCATTTCTTCATCTCATCTCATTGTTATCCTATCATTCCAATTCAAGAGCAATTATTATTCTTCAAGACCATATCTAATTTTATGGAACCACAAGCTACAACAAAGCATCTTCATTTATGATCTCATGATAGATTTTATGATGATTTATCATGTTATTGCATCATAACATGAATGACTTATCCTAAGAGAATTGCATCATCAATTGAAGGTATAATCATTTCAATTAAGCATTTCCATTCAAGCATTTCATTTAAAATTTCTATTTCATTCCTAATCATCATTGTTGTAGGTTTGATTCCAACTTAGGGCCTGACTAAGGGAAGCTCCTATATAACTCAACACCATTTTTCACTCTTTTTGTGTAGATTCAGGCTCAAAAGTAGGTTCTAGGCTCAGTTTGAGATTAGAAGAGAAGAACTTACAAACAAAGATAGAGGAAACAAGACAAATTACAACAAGAAAGAGGATGAATATGGTGCCTATCCCCATAGTTCACTTGGACTAGAGTGCCTAGCACCATAGCCTAGGTATTTTGATCTAAAAACTGACCACATAATAGTTTGGGAGCTCCTAAGTTTAGTTAGATTCTTGATTTGTAATGGGAGACCTATAAGGACTATGGAACCTATCCCCATATTCCAGCCATTTTAAACTCAGCTTTCTGTGACTGGTTCCTCTCCGCATCTCATTTTTGGATCAAGGTTTGCTCTCTTATTTCTAAATTTTTATTTATTTTTTTATGTTGTTTATTGTCAATTGTGTACCATTTAGCCTCGTTCTTTTCATCTATCTTATCCAATCATATCAAAGCACAAAAGAGAAAAATCAACTCATTGTGCCTAGCACTCCCAAGGGTGTGTAGTTGGGCCCATAGGTTATTTTCAAATGTAATTGGTGGGATTGGATTTGATTCCTAGTTTGCATGTTTAGAATAGTTAAGCTCTTTTCCACCATATTAAATAACCATTGTACACACACATGGGTCTACTAAACATAGTTTGATCTAAAAATTCACCCCTAGTCCAAATAATATTGGGTTAAGGGTCATGAAAGAAAATTAACAAGGTTTCTAAGGGATGTGAAAGGTTTTAAAAACTGACATTGATGGCTCTTCTCATTGCAACCCAAGTGCTACAAGGCTAGGTAGAAATGGGCAAAATAGGGTTGGATTGATTCACTTAAATTTTTTACTACTATAGAAATTACACTTAAAATTAGATGGAGGCTTGAATAATCGTTTTGGCTACTGAGAAAGCCTGTGAGATGGAATACAAGAAAATAATTTGTGAGATTGATTCTATGATTTTGATCTTCCTTTTGAATAATGGAAGGTTTTAAGACTCATCTTGGAGATTGACTTCATATGTTGAACAAATTTTGAGCAGGTTTCCTTTGTTTACAGTCCTATAGAATAAAATGTTGCTGTGAATGTTTGGTCAAATGGACTTCTGATGTCAATCAGACTTGGAAGGTCATAGATTGAGTGTTGGAAGGTCATAGATTGAGTGTCCTTGTCCTTTCTTGAATCTTCATAGTTTCTTTATCCTTTTTGTAATTATTTGGTTTGATCTAGTTTATTTTTTTCTCAATATGATAAGTTTTATTGGTTTCGTGGTTTCTTTTGATTCCTAAAGATGGTAGATTTGTAATAAAACCCTTTCAATATTTACTTTTTAGATGTTACAAATAATTGTTATTGTTTGAAAATATTATACATTTTTTTATAAATATTTGATTATATTTTTAGAAAAACATTAGAATAAGTTCCAAAAAGATGTATCAAATTGACTTACAATAATTAGTAAATAACGTAAGAACAATACATATTAATAAATATAAAAGAAAACCAATCAAATAATAAATTAAACTTACCAGGAAAGTGTGCCAGTTGTAATGTATTCAGCTGTTTCTTCAAAATGGTTCCAAAAACTGAATCGGAATTGGCATCGATGGGTATGCAACTTTCACAATCACGCATATTTAAATCCCATTTCTACCAGTCAAACAGAAAATTTAATCAGAAAGTCCAGTCCATTCAGATTTATAATGCGTATAGAGGTTAAAAATAATAGTTTAGAACCAATCTTGACATGGAAGGCTAGATGTAAATGTATTTCTGTATATTTAGAATAGACAAGATGTTTGGATCTCTTCTAAACTATTTAAAAAATTAGTTTCATATAAGTCATGTACTTTGGAATTAATACCGTCTAGCTAAAACTAAAACTATTCTGTTATTTTATATCAAACACAGTCAAGGTGACTATCACATAGATCTAGATTAACGTGTACCTGCCTTTCAACAAACATACCTTCTCAATGGTCAAGACTAAGACTACAGAAGACCAGAATATTTTAAATTTAATCTCATTTTAAGATAAACATAAGACCATGCACGGAGGTTGTATAGTTGTCTCTGGTTGTAAACATGGCTCATGGTCTTAGTTCACCATTGTTGAAGGAAGAGGAGCAAGATAATGATATTAGTAACCATGAAGTTACTAGCAGAGAGAATATCAGGTTAACTGCTTTGGTTAGTATTGTTAGTTTTCAACAGCTGATAAAAGAAAGTTGGACAGAGTCAAAGAAGCTGTGGAGAATTGCAGGGCCTGCTATTTTTACCAGAATATGTACATATTCAATGGTATTGATCACAAACATATGTGCAGGCCACTTGGGTGTTGTGCAGTTGGCAGCTGTAGCAATTCAGAACACTGTTATCGGAGGCCTGGCTTTTGGATTGGTGGTCAGTACAACATTTGCTTGTCTTCTTTTTTCAAAATAAGGCCAACATTCATCTGTTTTAAACTTGTGCTGGGTGCTCAATATTACATTTACAGATAAAAAGATTTACATTGATTTTGTCTCTCCATCCCCACAAAAAAGTAATTACGTATCTTTCCTTTTTCAACTTTTCCTTTCTTTTTTAATATAATTTTTTTATGGGTTTTTAAGTCAGAGACTTCTTACAATGGCATCAAAATTATAAGTTAGCATTTTGATTTTTGAATAAATTTCCAGCGTGCATATAAATATCTGAAAAATTGAATTGGTAGTTATGTTTTTACCAAAAGACGATGTTTATAGATTAAATTTGACATTCACTCTCAATATAATATCGTTATAGAGAAATTTTAATTTTTACTTTAGTATTTTTTTAAAGGAAAATGTTTAATTTCTATTTAAACCCCAAGAGAATATTTTTGATAGTTACTATTGAAGGTTTCTTGGATTTATTAGATGTAGTACAGGTAGGGGGTTAAATTGCATAGACTTAAAAAAATATTTAGAGATTAAAAAAGAATATTAAAAAGATAAAGCTTGACACTATCTTGCATAAATATGATGGCATTAAGAGGTCTAGAGTGTAAGGACATGAATATCTTAACAAATAAAACAACTCTTAAATAAATATAATAACTTAAGATTTATATATGTTGATATTTTTTTAAATGAATGTAGTTAAAATATCAATGCTAACCTATTGCACTTTAATTTGATATTCTAATAAAAAATAGGCATTTGAGAAAGTTGTGTCTCTTATTCAATATATATTATAAAATATATATAAGCTAGTTTAAAGATAAAATCATATTAAATTAGAAATTGAAATAATCAAATAAAGATTTTCAAATAACAATGATTGTCATTAAAAGTCCAATGAATAAAAATTCAAGGAGGTTTGTTACAAAAGCACCCCTAGGAAGCCCCAAAGGAGAACAGGAAAATAAAAGGACAAGAAAAAAAGATAGATTACTATCACCTTGAATTTTGATAAAGGAGTGAAAGAAGTTGTGAGATTTGAGCTGAACAAAGAGATCCCCAATCCATAACATTTCAGCTACGATCAACATCGAAATCCCATTTTGTCAAAAAATCAGCAACCACTTATGAGGACTATGAATAAAAGAGATGAAATCAAAACTTCAAGCCGATCAAAGAATTTGGCCCTCATAATAAGCCAACTTCCAGGAAGAGTGGGTAATTTGCTCATTATTCAAAAGGAAAACCAAAACCATAGAATTTGTCTCACAAATAACCTTTTTCAATACCGATTCACAACCTTTGTCCATAGCTTCTAAGATAACAGGAGCCTCCATGTTGTTATTTGTAGCAATCCTCATAAATGAAGAAAAAATGAAGTCAATTGACCCAATACTATCTCTTCTAATTTCACTAATCTCTATAGGACCTAGATTACCTCATGAAGAACCATCAATGTTAATCTTATAGAATCCCAAAGGAGAAAGAGACCAATATAATTAGCAATCAAATAACAGTTGTTCCTAAGATATTTAGTAATTAAAAAATACATCTAAATTTGGCAAATATAGTTCAACGGTTCAACCTATCTCCTAATTTTGACAAATCAATTTGTCCTGCCTCCTATATTTTTGGAGTTTGTTTGCATCACCTTTACTTGTGGATTCTCCCCAAATATCTCAAATGATAAATATTGTGGAATGGTATGCATTGAACCAGTTCAATTGGGTTCATGCCCTTAGAACTCATCTTTTAAATTTTTTGTATCCCATTCAATTCATACCATTTTTTTCTCAACCACACTACACTCCATTAAAAGACCACCCAAGTACTAGTTTGGCATGTGGACTCAAAATTGTAGTGATGACTAAGAGCCCCATCCATTTTAGCCTATTTTTTATCCCCAATAGATTTTCCATTTGACTTGTACACCTTGGTACTTGTGAGGTATTTTAAATTCATCAACATTGAGACCCTATCCACTTAAGACAATATCACCCCCATTGTCATGGCACTTAAGGTCGTACATATATTTTTTACCATCCTCTATATTTTACACAACTAAAGGTTCATGTCAAACACAACACCCTTCCATTATGCATGTGTTTGTCTCTATTCTATTCAAATATAATCATTCCAAAGATCTTACACTCTCTTGAACTCACCTAGCTTAATGATAACGTTTATTAGGGCTGTCAACTCTCTCCTAGACTAATCCCATCTAATGTCCAATTACTCTACTTCATTACACTAATATTATAAATGCACCTACAAAATTTTCATTAGAAAATTTCTATTGCGCTTTGCTAGTTCAAGCCCTTGATTCAACACTTTTATTTTCAATATTCAACCTAGTTAGTCTACTTCACTTGATTGGGATTGTGTGCCAGCTTCTCCAAGAAACCTCACCCATCCATGAGAGAAGATTACTCTCTTTCATCACTAAGATCCATGTAGAAAACCTAGCCTCATGCGTAGGTGGTTGGACTACTCTTCTTTTTCTGTAAGGGAAATGTCCTAGGCCATTTTCCTAGCTCCTATTCTTCTTGAGCATTCAAACCAACCCTACCACCTATGTCATTGGTTGGCTATTTGGATCACTATTTGTGTTACATACCTTGGAGGTTTTCTATGAGAGTGTAGATTGATATCCCTTATAATCCTTGAGGTTGTTGAGATCCTCTTGTCATACTTTAATACTTCCTTTATTAACATGTTGTAAAATTGGATAAAATGAGGGTTGAAACATAGAAAACTCTAATTTATACCTTAAGTATGGTCCCAAACTTAAACATAATTCTTAGGGAGGGCAATAGGTCAGCTGACTACATGGCTAATCTAGGTGTGGTTAGAGATGATGAAAAGTGGTGGCAGGAAGAGGATTCCTTCCCATTCCAGTTGTACGAGTTGGCAAGGAAGGACACTAAAAATATCTCTTTACTCAAACATTAATGATGATAGATCACATGTGTAGGTATTTTCATAGAAAAGAGCGAAGGTGAGTTTCTAGATTGTTTCTATGGCTCTGTTTGTTTTGCATTGACCTAAATTTTGGTTTTGGTGTCATTTGAAAAAATCACAGAAGTAGTATCATAATGAGTAGAGACAAAAACATAATGGAACCATCCTCATGTGAGCTTTGGGAGAAGAATGAGGAGGTCTAGAGGGAAATTGTGGATGGGGGGATGGAGCCCTTTGTTCAAAAACTTCATGGACATAACCATAAGCTCACGGATTTATTTGTGAGTAATTGAGATAACGGGGTGTTGCGTGTGTATGGGGCAGAGTTCAAAATCGATGAATCTTTCATTGCCAAGAATTCTGGGCTCGGTATGGAGGACAAAAAGTTCTTCAAGGAAAGGAAGAACTCGGAAGAAGCCCTCTCAATTTTCTACGATAAACAGTGTGAAAGAAGTAGGGTTAAGAAGAACCCGGATGGTGGCTACAACTAGATGGACCTTCAAAGTCTTTGGGCAGACATGGCAAAAATCATAATGAGGTACATTACCCTCAATGGTCGCTTTGCTAGCATATTATCTTACCATTTCACAATTCTGAACCATTTTAGGCATGACAAAAGAATTTCCATTCCATTTTACTTGTTATCTTCTTTGGAGCTATCCATAGTTAGCATTCTAAGAATGAGGATAACTTGATTCTTCAAGAGGGTTTAATCTTCCTAATAATGGAGTATGAGAAGGCCCATGAGGTCAAACCCTCCCCTACTCTGAAAAACCCTAAGTCTTTAGCCAGCCAGGAGGTGCATGATGTATCAGATACGGAATTTGACGATGCAGAGGGTAGAAAGGCTATGGATTGGAATGATGTCCAGGTGTCGGACGACTCGGATTATAAACCCTCAGAGGATGAGGGACCCTTGAAGAAGACCACTCCTAGTAGTAGGAGCAGTAGAAAAAATCCACCTAGATGGGCTGCCAAAAAGAAACCCCTTGTTTTGCAGACCCACATTTTGGGCCCCAAAAATTAGAAAAAATAGAAGACTGAAAAAAAAGGTGGTGAATCTTGACAAGGAGGATAATGAAATAAAGCTTGACATCCCCCTCAATGTGGACCCTAATGAGACTAAAGATGATGAAATGGATGTTGATAAGCTCCTCGGAAAGTTGTTGATGTATCATGAAAAGTGTTTCCGATGGTTTTTTGGGGAAATCAATATTCTGAAATAGGGGATTAAAGATCTCATTCCCCCTTTCACTGAGATTCAAGCTCCAGATAAGAATAATGAACTCCTAAAGTTATCCTAGCAAATTGTGAAAGATATTAAGATCATGAAGACTTAACATGAGGCAAAAATTGATAAGCTGAAGAAAGAGATACAAAAACTGAAGAGTAAACTAAAGGGTTTGGTGGACGTTAGCAAGGAAGCCATGCATAGCAATGTCGGGTGTCTCAAAAGAGTCAATGAAGAAATTGTCATGCAGAAGGAGTAGATGACCAGAGGTGAGAGATTCTCGGATATCAACTTGACTAAGATGAACCAGGAGGTGTAGGTGTCCACGAGACCGGGTACCAGGACTAGAAGCAAACATCAAGTAACTGATAGTTCGAGGTTCATTATGGAGGAACTCCAAGAGATTAATAATAAAGTGATTCATTAATATGTTGAGCTTATGAAAGCTCTTTCTTAGTTTGTTTTGCTAATGTGTCCTGTTTAGGTCTTTTTTTTGCGGTTTTCTATTCTCAGGTGAATCCCCCATTTCTGTAACTGGTTAGCGGCTAATTAGACCCTGGAAACTGCGTTTAATTTTTTGTTGGATTTGGGTTTCGGATCCCTTAAAACCCGTTTATCTTAATCAAAAATATTATTTCCTTTAAATTCAATACAATTAATTATAACCATAATATATATTAAACAAATAAATAATTTATAAATGTATAAATAATAAATATTATATTTATTCAATTAATTAATTAATAAAAATAAATATAAATATAAATTATGGAAATAAGTTTCACCTAGGGGTGAGTACCTACCTTCGTAGTATTGTATTAGGGTTGACCTTAACTTCAAGTTTGACTCATACTGATAAATACAATTAGCATAGTTAAAGTTGAATTTATTTCTTAGAATAAATATTTGTTAGAATTTGATGAGGAAATGATTTATCCTTAAAGATTTTTCATAGACTGACTAGCTATAAACACTCCATAACACTGGTTTACTTAGTTTATATCAATTCTAGTAATTGTTAAAATCTTTTTTTTTAACTGAATCCACCATGTCAAAATTCTAACTGGTTTCTATGCAGTTGGGAATGGGCAGTGCATTAGAAACACTTTGTGGTCAGGCCGTTGGAGCAGGTAAACTTCAAATGCTTGGAGTGTATTTGCAGCGTTCATGGTTAATATTACTGGGTACAGCAGTGCTTTTGAGTTCTATTTACATCTTAGCCACCGCAATGCTTAAGCTACTGGGACAGGAGGATGATGTAGCTGATCTAGCGGGAGAATATGCACTTTGGATGCTACCCCAACTGTTCGCCTATGCATTATATTTCCCAATGCAAAAGTTTCTTCTGGCACAGAGGAAAGTCATGGTCATGGCTTTTGTTACCTTTGCTGCACTGATAATCCATGCCTTTCTGAGTTGGTTATTAATCTTCGAAGTGGATTTGGGGTTGGTTGGATCTGCTATTACATTAAATCTATCATGGTGGATTATCAATGCTAGTCAGTTTTTGTATATAGTTTACTTTTTCCCAGATGCTTGGAAAGGATTCTCCTGGCTTGCTTTTCGCGATCTCTGGCCTTTTGTTCGACTCTCAGTTGCTTCGGGTGTTATGCTATGGTTAGTAGCATGGTGATTGTGGTTGGTTTCTGCTCTGAACTCAATATCTTACAAAAAAAACCTTGATTAGGAGACGACAAAACAATATCCCTAACGATGTGAATCAATCTGCGTCACTCATTTTTATTTGTGGTTTTTTATATTTTCAGTTTGGAGATCTGGTATATGGTGTCACTGATTGTTATGACTGGTCATTTAAAAAATGCAACAATTGAAGTGGATGCGCTATCTATTTGGTAAGAAGCATCTCCACAAATCTATTTCAAAAATCCAACTTTTGTCTTCAATACAATATGTCAAGTAGCACATCTTTTCACCAAAATCTACAAAATGGATAAAAGGCCCTGTACACAAATTGACCATCTAGACATGGTTGTTTGAACTTGTAATCTGCTGCAATTAGTAGTCAAATGTACCCCTTTCGACGGTTTTCTATCTGTTCCTTTTGCAGCATGAATTTGAATACATGGGAAGCCATGATCTTCATCGGTTTCAATGGTGCAATTAGATATGAAATTTTCAGATAGTATTATCATGTTTCATATTCGTTTTGGTTTCTTTTGAAATTAAACTTATTAGCCCGAAAGTATACCCTAATTTATAAAGAATACGGAGATTACTTAACAAATAAAACATTTCTTTATTTATTTTTTGTGGTGCCTGCATCATATCTTTGGTAAACTTGAAAGCAGTGCTTAGTTTTCATTCAATCTATGCAGTGTAAGAGTATCGATTGAACTGGGAGCTGGTCGCCCTAAAGCTGCAAAATTTTCTGTCATCATCGTGGTTCTAACATCATTGTCTATTGGACTTATATGTATGGGTATCATTCTTGCAACCAAAAATGAGTTTGCAATACTATTCACGAGTAGTAAAGTGGTCATGGAAACAGTGTCCAATATGGCAATGTTACTTGGAGTGACGATGGTTTTAAACAGTGTACAACCAGTTCTATCAGGTAGAGTGTAAATACCAATTCACAATTCTTGGTTTACATGGCTGTAGTACGGAATCTTCGCAGTTTACACTATATAATTGATGACCTCTTCGATTATGGGTTCATACAATTGTATCATAATTTCTTAAGACTTTGTTTTTGTGTGCAAACAACTCAGCTGTGGCTGTAGGCGGAGGTTGGCAAGCTCTGATAGCCTATGTAAACATAGGGTGCTACTATGTTATTGGATTACCCCTTGGCCTTCTTATGGGATATAAGTTCGACCTTGGAGCAAAGGTTCACTTAACTTCTTCCTATTAGGAATGCTAATCGTCGATTGACCTTTGTTGTCTGTCTATTAGCAATAAGTACAGAGATATTTTAAATTCCATCTTTGTATGCTGAAACAGGGTATTTGGACTGGCATGATCTGTGGAACAGCCCTCCAGACTGTTATTTTATTGTTAATCACATATTTCACTAACTGGAATCGAGAGGTAAAGCATCATATTTCTGCAGAGGCTGTTATGTGCTAATTAGTTTTTTATTTTATATTGCGGAACGGTTTAAACTACGCGTATTAAGTTTACATTTTTTAAGTTTAAAAGTGTTAAACACTTAAAATTGACTGACATTTTCTAGTCTTAATATGTTGCTTAATGTGTATGGTCACACTAAGAATACAATTCTATACTTAGACTGGCCTTGTATTGCAGGCTGCTCAAGCTGAAGACCGTATAAGGGTATGGGGAGGATCAGCTGAGTCTTATACAAATAGATCATCCAAGGTAAGTGAGTGCATGTTAGATAGATTACTTGCAAAACACTAGGAACTGCACAACTCAAGTGAACTAACTTTTTATCATATTCTGACTGATCCTCTCAAATTTGAGTTGCAGCGGGAAGAGAATGTTGAATATGAGAGCATCCCTTGATAAATTTAGAAGACCATATACAGAAACCTTTGGCAGATGTCTTCCTGGGAACATATTTGTTCTAAATTATCTAGAAGATCCTCTTCTGTGAAGATGAAAATTCTCCAAATATTTGAAATGCTGGTGTAAATTCATTGTGTTGACAAACGACATGCTCAACTAGATGATTAATCGTTAGGCTGGTTGATGTTACGGATTTTTCTTTGGGTTCAGTGATTTAAAATTGTAGAAACCTTTGACAAACAAGCCATGCCATCAATCTAATTTGGTAGAAATATGGCATAGTTCATTCAAGTACATAAACAGTGGTTTATTATAGATGGAAAGAAAACGATTAGAAAAGAGATGATATATGTAGAGAAATCTTTGTGAAGAAAAAGTCCACTCAAAGAGATCTAAAGTTTGCATTAATCATTCAAAATAGCTAGACCAGTCCAAGTACTCTATTTTAATATTTTAGCTATTCATTACTTCTGCAACTTTAATTTGTTTTTGTTTTATGGCCAAAAGTAGAACTATTAATGGTTTATGATAAAGATCAATAACCAAGTGGTCTACAAGCAAAATATAATTGACACCATGTGTTAGGAGTTACAAGCATATTTTGTTTTGGAAAGCTTTAAGACTTTTCAGATGAACTTGCACATGCAACCTCACTAGAAGACAATAATAACCTATGAAAAGATAAAATAACAACTCATTATATCTAGAAATGACAACTTAGTCCCTACATATAGTCAAAGATGCGTTCATGCACCATTTACAATTTCATAGATAATGCTCAAACAAATAGAAGGGTTTCGCCACCAAAGATTTTGTCGGAGTTTAGTTGTTTCAAAGAAATTCTTCTATAGTTGAATGCGGACAATAAACGCAATAGATAAAACTATCGTATTATCCACCATTTATTAGCCTAAGAGCCTTTGATTTCTATTTCTTATGTTATTGTTGCTGGATTATCTGTAGGCATTGCTTCCATTAACCTGGCATTGGTCAAGGCACTAGTGCAGGAAAAGTTGTTGAATGTAGTAGTTCACTCCATGGTAGGGTCTAACCGTATAGTCAATATGAAAGGCCCCTGGCTCTATCTAATTTTTTTTATTTTGTTTTCGATAAAATTGGATGAGACAACTAAAATTATATTGATTATATATATTTTTTACATGTGTCTAGTTCAAAGAGCACTAAAGAGAAAGAACCATTAAGAAAACCCTTCAGTATTACTCAAAAGAACATAAGCCTATCTACCCATTACAAAAAGCCCATAGGCATACCAAACCCCCCAGATACATTACAATACATTGCATTCCACATTAGATATAAAGGAAGCTATAAGAATCAGTCTAACAGAAAGCATCTGAAGATGGAGTCGAGAATGTCCACCAAAAATCAATGCCATCACCCCAAAATCCAACCTGTCTAAACACCACAAGAATCCAAAGCTCTGAAGAAAACAAAACTCAGAGCCATGAGAGAACCAAGAATAAGAGATCTTGCCATCACAAATATGGTGAGCAAACATAAACAAATCCAAATAAGAAGCAGTGAAGGATATTGAAGACCCTCAGGAAGAAGGATGAGACCGATCCAAAGAATAATCCAAAGCAATAACCCAAGGAGTAATATTAGAATAAGAAACCCTCTGCAATACCACATTAACTGCTTTTTCCAATTCCTCAGAAAAAGCCACCAACCACCGAATTTGGCAAGAATTCTCCATAGAAAAATAGAACATGATGTTAGAGTGAAAAGCAAGAGAAAGATTGAATGAAAGCCATAAGTGCCCACCAATAACAATATAACAAAGAACGAGATCACCATATGATAATTATCCCATCATAAGAGAAAGCTGCTAACATGAAGTTGATCACGCAATGATAAAGCCAGCAGATACCATAATAACCCCAATCATTAAAACAACTCCTTGAATCACAGATCAACCATGATGCCATATGAAACGAAGAGAGAATCAAGTCCTTAAGGTACAAAACCCTAATGGAAAGGCATCAAACAACTAGTCCCAATGAAAAATGATTACCAAAAATAGAGGATCAAGCAGATACTATACAAGTACCCCTGTCGTATAGTTACTGACTAATATGTAATGATTGCCTAAATCCAAAGAGATCCCAAACTTATGAAAGAAGTTCAAAAAAGCCCGCCAACCAAGATAACCAAAAGCTGACCACTCAATCGAGAAAGAATAACTCCACCATCCAATCCAAAAGATACCCCGCCTACCCCCAGACTTTGTGCGGAGATACTACCAAATATGAATATTACAAGAATGTTGCCATAAGGCAGGACAACATGCCCCCTATAGCCATATAGGGAAGTAACAACCACATAAAGCAAGGAGACATGAGAAGGTACTAACACAATAGGCATCTCAGACCAATAGAAGAAACCCCAAAAAAATTCCTACTCCATGAAGAAAATCTAACATGAGCTATAAATAACACAACTATTGTCATGAAGACCAACAAGGAGGTTTCCAAGAAGGAGGGCCACCAACTAAAAAAGCATCTTCATGCAAGATGCGGGAATGTCCCAGGGAGAAACCTCTAGGAAATCAACACCCTCAACAACAACCTTATTTGCTAAAAAATCCACAATGACGTTGATCTCCCTAAAACAATGTGAGATAGAAAAAGTGGAAAAGCATTTTAACTGCTAAAGAATGTGATCTAAGAAATGTTGTGGATGCCAAGATAGACATATCTTAGCTACAACCGCCTAAAACACCATCATGGAATCACCTTCAATAACAATGTCTTTAATGTTTAATGAAAGAGCGAGATCAAGCCTAAAGGATAAAGCCTGAAACTCAGCCATGTTATTGGTACCATGCCCAATTTGTTTACCCACAGCTTTGATGATTTTAGAAGAATGATAAAAAATAACTACTCCAATACCAGACCATCCCGAATTCCCTTTGTAAGCCCCATCAAACTGAATTTTGAATGAAGGGAATGGAGGAGAAGTCCATCTAGCCAATTTTCATTTAACCAAAGAAGACAGGCCACATGATACAGCCCCATGGGAGGGCATTAGACGAAGTGCAGACCATTTCCAAGTAACCTGATTATCCCAATGAGAGAAAGAACTGAGATGATCTAAGTTTTTATGGATGAAAGAAAGTACCACCTCACTGATGGAGGATTGAATCTTACCAATTACTTCAGTCAAAGTGACATATTTATGATTAAAAATTCTAGAATTTATGTCAAGCCAAAGATTCCAAATCACCAGTGATGGGGCCACAACCCAAAGGGATGAATAAAATGATGAATAAAACAACAAGTGCCAGGCCATGAAATGCGAAAGTAGATTGGGACCTATCGCACAAGACTAGCCAAGCATGCCAAATAACCAATACCAGCACTCAGAAGCAAATGGACAAAACAAGAAAAGATGATCCATGGATTCCATACAATGACCACCAAAAACACAAGGGAATATAGCTGTAATCCAAAGTCTGTCCAAACGCATCCTAGTGAGAACCTTGTCTTAGACTGCCAACCAAGCAAACGACCCCGCTTTAGGAAGACAAGCCGGATGCCAAAAAAGCTTAGTAGGCCAGCAAGGGGATGGTGAAGTTTGAACTAAAGAATTATAACCATCTTTAACTGAATATGAACCAGCGGCACTCTTAATCCAAACCAAGGAATCCTCTTTATTTTGGAAAACAAGGGGTCTTTTGTGAATTTCTTCCACGAAAGCCAGAATAAGATTATTATCAACAGACAAGGGAGGGATAATCTTCCATTTCGCAATCAAACAAGGACCAGTGGAGACAATGTCAAAATAATCTGCAACAAAAGGGCCCCAAAGCTCTCAAGGAATACCAGACAAAGGGGACCAGTCTTGGATGGATGAAAGGGCAGAGTGCCCATTCCAGACTTCATCCCAAAACTGGACTTTCTTCCCATTATGAAAAACCCAGGATAGATGTGGCAAAATAACCATCCAACAAGATACCAAAAAAATCCAGAAAGCCAAACCTTTTGGAAGAGATGAAGCAGTAAAAATCCTTTCTCTGGAAACACCCCATAAATACTTAGCAAACATGATGGCAGCCCATTTACTATGAGGGTCAGCATATAATTTCCATACCAATTTTGCCCCTAGAGCCTTATTCTGGGCAGCTAAATTATGAATACCCGCACCCCCTAGCTCTTTGGGATGACAAATATTGTCCCAAGCCAAGAGAAGGATCCTCGACCTATCACCCAAGTTATCATTCCAAAAAAAGGTCCTAAGGGAAACCTTAATGCTCTTAATAACTTTGGGGGAGCCTACAAAACAAACATCAAATATGTGGGGATGGCATTCAATACTAACTTAATTAAAAGAATTTTACCAGCCATCGTAAGCCACTTGTAATTCCAGGAAGAGATTCAGGAGGATATTGTATGAACAATTTTGTTCCAAAAGGAAGCCTTTTCCAACCCTAGAAAAAAAGGAATGCCTAGGTATACACACGGGAGGGTCCCTACTTGGAAATTCCAAAAGCGAACGAGTCTAGCTCTAACTAGAGGGGAGACATTCACAAAAAAGACTTTGGACTTATGATTATTAACACTTTGTCCAGAAAAAGCTGCATAATCATAGATAATTTTCTTAATAACTCGAGCCTCCCTTAGAGAGGCTACTCGAACAGAAGCGTATCATCTGCAAACAAGCAATGGGACTACGGAGAAAGGAGGCCATCTATTCTAATACCTAACCATAAACTAGATGATGTAGCATTAGATATGGCCCTACTTAATGCTTCTCCCAAAAGAATAAAAAGAAAAGGAGACAAAGGATCCCCTTGCCTAAGTCCCCGAGAGGAAGCAAAAAACCCTGAAGGGGAACCGTTAACCAAAATTGAAAAGTGAGCAAATGATATACAAGAAAACACCCACTTAACCAAACAGCACAAAAAGCCCAATCTATGCAAAATAACCCTAAGAGCCTACCAATTAACCCGATCATAAGCCTTAAGCATATCTATCTTAAGTATAATAGCCGAAACCTTTTGTTGGGATATGGAGTGGAGAATTTCATGAGCTACAATCGCACCTTCAGATGTTTCCCGACCAGGTACAAATCCTCCCTACTCCAAGGAAACAATCCGAGGAAGGAGCTTACAGAGCCTAACCGAAATTGCCTTAGTAAAGATTTTATATAAAGTAGTACGTAAGGGAATCGGATGAAAATCTGAGAACGAAGTAGGATTATCCACCTTTGCAATGATAGCAATAAGAGTAGTATTAAGCTCTCTAAGAATAGACCTATTTCTTCTAGATTCCTCCAAGGCTAACAATACGTCATTCCCTATAAACTCTGAGCACTTTTGAAAGAATAGTGCCGTAAACCCATCCGGACCCGGGACCTTCTCTAGATGCATGGAAAAGACTATCTCTTTCAGTTCAGCTAGAGTAAAGGGAGCCATAAGCTTCTTATTATCTTCTTGAGAAACTAGAGAGGGGACCGATTGCACAATCTTATTATCTAACGCAACTGGATCTGCTATAAGAAGTGACTTAAAGAAGCTAATGGCTTCGGAAGCAATCTCTTCCTCATCCACCAAATTGTTCCCATTAGAGTCAGTAATATAGGAAATTCGATTACGCTGCCTCTTGAGCTTGGACGAGGAATGGAAAAACTTAGTATTTCTATCCCCTTCAGAGAGCCAAAGGTCTCTAGACTTCTGCCTCCAATAAGATTCTTCCCTAGCCAAAGTCAGTAAGTTGAAAGTTCAACAACTTCAACCTATCATACAAAATAGAGGACATTCCTAAAGCCATAATGCTCTTATTAATTTGTTCAATTTCTTCCTAAATCCTGGCCCTTTCTCCAAAAATGTTCTTGAAATGTGATACATTCCACACCTTAAGCTTCTGCTTTAAGAAATCCAACTTCTTAACAAGCTGAAACATTCGGGACCCAGGAAAGAATGGGGCTGAGCACCACCATTGCTTTAATGAAGGTAGGAGAGATTGATCCCGAAACCACATTGGCTCAAACTTAAAAGGTAATTTCCGAGGAGCCCTATCCTCAAAAATAGTAAACTGAATAGGAAAATGGTTAGAACTAGTAAAGGGGAGAACTGAGGAAACAAAGTCTTGTCCTGAATTGAACCAGTTTTTCGAAACTAGAAAATGATCCAACCTCTCAGAAATTTGGCAAAAGTCTCTATGCATGTTGGTCCATGTAAATGTCCCATTAAGTGGTTTACAATCAACCAAATTTAATGACTGAATGAAGAGGCCAAAATATGACATAGAATGATTTTTAGGGATGATTCCCCCAGCCTTTTCATTCAAACTAGTAATTTCATTAAAATTCCCCCCAAAGGTTTCTTTTTTCTAAAACCCCAGACGACCCATAAACATTAAAGAGCCAAAATTTTAAATTAGATATCCTACTTTTGACCAGACCAAGCATCCAGTTGGATGAGGAAGCGATTAATGAGAAATGAACACTAGAATCTTTCCAAGGATCACAAGACCCCCAGAAGCACCTGAAGAGGGAGAAGCACAAAAATTCCACACTTTCGAGGAAGAGAATAACCTATCAGCAGAAGATAGATTTGACTTAGTTTCTTGTACCATGACCACATCACACTTCATTAAGTCCATTTGTGACTTAATCAAGTGTCATTTGTTAGGGGCATTTAAGCCCCTAACATTCCAGGATAAAATCCTCATTGGCCTTGAGGGGAAGCATCTTCTCCCCTTGAGATTTCCAAAGAAACCGAAGAAACCTTACTTGCCAAAAAAGTCTTGTGAAGACTATGCTTAGTCGCCAAGCCTCTTGTGACTGGTGGACTAAAGGGTTTTTTGGATCTTTTCTTTCTGGAAGTTTCCAAAGAGGAAAGAAGAGTTGACTGAATTCCCACATCAATTTCTAGCTTATTTTTAATAGACTTGGGTTTACGACCTCTTTTCCAAGGAGTTGACAATGTGGGAGAAAGAGGGGTTTGTACTAAAGGAAGACCAGTATTACCCAAAGAAGTATCCGCAAGTAATCTATTTTCTAGAACCGAAGCCACTCGGTCCTCTACCCCATCTGTAAGAATGTGAGCCAAAGATGGCCCAAGAACTGATGGCAAAACAAATTTATCCAAATTAAGTACGTCAAAGGAGTTTGTAGTGGGGAAAGTAGCCAAGTCATTTTCTAGGCTACCCAAATCACTGAGATTGAAGAAATCACTGAGATTGAAGAAATCACTTTATTGGCAAGATCAGAGTTGAGAGAGACCTTATTTGTATTAGCAAATCTTGCACCTGAACAATAAGCTGCTCATCTGGGACAAGATGTTCTAAGGTTTTCAACCCTTCAGGAAATTGTGTCTTAGACCCTAAGACTTTCCCAAACTCAGCAGAAGACATTCCCTTAAGTAAAGCATCATTAGGATCATTAGAATTATTCAAAAGAGAACCATTCATGCACCCATCCTTCGAGGAAGGAACAGAACGCAGAGGAGCCTCTGCCAAAGCTTCGGGAATGAAAGTTGTCTTCTTAGGGGAAGTTAAATTAGCAGTAGAAACATCTAAATGGTTCTTACTCCAAACAAACAACTCTGCATCCCTATCAAAAGAGGAATCAATACCACCCAAGCCAAATTGAATGGTTTTCATGTGAAAAAACAAAGGAGAGTCCATAATCACCGAAGAACAGCCAAAACTCCCGGAATCTTTTAACAAATTTTGACACCAAAGACCAAAAGGAGACTGAATATTACAAAACTTTGACGGAGAAATTTTAGGTGAAATTAAAACACAAATTTTTACAACCACTACCCCATCCTCAAATTCCGAATGAGACAATAGAAATTTGCCAAAAGAATCCCCAATCTTATTAAAATATCATATTCAACAAATTCTGATGGCAACAAAGGAAGTTTAAACTAGGTCAGGACCTGTTTTGGACCAACCCTAGAGGAAGCTAGAAAGGGCTTCCAACTTTCTACAAAGATCAAATTCTTTCCAAGCCAAAAAAATGGAACACACAATGCCTTATCTCTAGAAGATGTAGAATCAAAAATAACAATGAATGAACTTGTAGAGAGAACATGGAAATATAAAGTGCCATACCAGTGCGCATGTATTTTATAATGGAGCTTAGACAGAGGGAGAGAGTCACCCCAAACCTGGATAACAACTACCAAATCCCAAAGATCATGCACCTTCTTCCCCAGGATAACATCTAAGGCATCAATTAACGGAACTGGGGACGAAGCAGGCTATGGGGGCAAAAGAACATTCGGCTCTTGACCTTCTGAGCTATTATTTAATGGCTGTGAATTAGTATAGTCTCTCGGCAGGCCAAGCCGAGCCTTATTATCAGAAACCCTAGCATGATGAATCTTCTTTTGACCACTCTTTTGCCATTTTCTCTAATTACGACCCCGATTTCCATTGCGCCAAAAAAACCCTTTGAAATACACAGAAGAAGGAAACTCAAATGTGATTCCCCCGCCATCGCAAAGAGATGAAACTAAGGCATCAACCCATTTTCCTCCGTGAAACACCCATTGAGGAATGTGTCCAACGTGCATGCCAAAAGGATCCTTGGGGGGAGGCGGATCTGCCACCCCCTCATCTCCCCAACACCTCCATGACTGCATGGCAAGCGCTCCTCTCCCGACAGTGATCTAACTTAATATATCCTTCACCCAATCAATGTTTTCACCTAGACATCTTTCAGCCAAAGGGGGAATGAGTATGATATAGCGTGCATTGGAAGGCACAAGTGTTAACGGTTGTCTTGGACCATGCTTTGTATGTATCTGCAATATGCCTGGTAATTGCGTCTCCTATTTTGGACTTGAGTTCAGCTTCGATTTTCAATTTTTATTAAAATCTAGTCAATTCAGCTATGCAGTAAACTTACGGCTGACATATTTAAAATTCAATCCGGAAAGGAAATCTCACTAAGAACTGCTCCAAAATGTGTGGAATATGAAGAGTTCATCAAACTCGCGTTGCTGCTCGACTGAACAACTATTTCCAGTCCAGGAAATCTGCTCCCCTGGCTCTATCTATTCATATTGGGGAGAAGTTGTTAATTCCTTAAATTATCTAATGTAGATAAATTATATTCAAATATCAAATTGGTCTATTGGCTTTTGACATTTGAATATTATTAATACTTATTTTATTTGTTTATCTAATTCTACTTTAGATCTGTCAGTAATTAATAAATTATTATTTATGTTATATATATATATATATATTCATTACTTCTAATTACTAATTTCAAACTAAATTGAAAACTGTCTATCTCTTATATTAATCGTGAGTTTCTTTAGTCAAACGAATCATATCAATAACTATCAGGTGTAAGTGAGTTATAATTAACCGATTGTTTTTGTTATATCGATTCATTAAATGAATCGCTGCTTCCTTCCTATGTAGACGTGAAAACTTCGTTCGGGCTGACAAGTCATGACTTTTAGAGTCTCCAAGATGGTGTATTTATAATATGCTTGCCACACAGATCGAAGAGATTTATATGATCTGCAGTTCAATTAAGGGATATATGAAGAGCAATACACATTGAAAGGAATATACCCACTATAAACCATCTTTAGTAGTTTATGTAAATCATCTACAACGGTTCATATATAGAAGTTAGTTTTGTAAAATAATCAGATAGATACAACAATCTGAACATATATCATATCAATCTGAAATATATATATAGATACATTATAAGCTCTGAGATATATGACATTTTCTGAAGAATATTTCAGATTATTACAATAATTTGTAAATATAAATATATATATATATATTTGATTCTGAAAGTAATTGTGATCTATACTCAGTTTTTAAAAACATTTATAAATTTGATATAAAATTTTAATGTCTAAAATCTGATTTAAACTTTACATGCTATTAGAGCTGGCCTAAATTAAAGATCCTAAAATCAGATTTTAAATCAATATATTATCAGATTAAAAACATCAATATGGTGATCGGATTGAAAGTAGAGGACGGGCTTGATGGAGCATCAAATTTTACCTCATGGAAATTTAGAGTATTGCTTGCATTAGAAGAAAATGAATTAGTAGACTTCATAAAGAATGATCCACCTGAAACCGATGATGTTGATATATTATATCAATGGAAGAAAGACATCATTAAAGCAAAGAAACTCTTAGTAGATTCAGTAAAAGATCACATTGTTCCCATTATTTCCAGATTATCAACAGCAAAAGAAATGTACAAAACATTGGAGCAAATGTATGAGATCAATAATACCAGCCAGGCACTAGCCTTCAAACAAAAACTTCATCACATCAAGATGACAAAGGAAGAATCCATTGCATCATATTTCTTAAACATCACTGAATTAAGAGATCAACTATCAACTATTGGATATGTTTTTGATAGTAAGGAATTAACTATGTTAGCCCTAAATGGACTTCCCTCCTCATGGGAATCATTTATTCAAGGAGTCAGCGCAAGATCCAAACTACCAAAATTTGATAGATAAGAATAGATTGCTTACAAGAAGAATCTAGATTGACTGCTAGAGGAATTGAACCAAACTCTTACAATGAGGAAAATAAAGTACTAGCTTCCAAAACCTCAAGAAGAAAGGGAAGATTTGGTAGAAGAAACTTCAAAAGAAAGAGAGACCAAAGGACAGACTCAAATTCTAATTCTTATGAGAAGATAGATCTATCTAAAATCAAATGTTTTAGATGTACAAAACTAGGACAAAATGCCAAGGACTGTAGATCCAAATTCAAGCAACACGCTTCTACCGTTGATATTCATGATGAAACCCCTAAAGATAAAGAGTTTCTATTTATTTCTGCATTATCAAGCAATTCCTTGAACAACAACACCACCTAGTTAATTGATAGTGGGGCCTCTAGAAATATCATAGGATTTAGAAGCAATCTCTCCAAGTTTATAGAAAGACCAACCAATCTTTAAGTAACTATTGGAGATGATGCCAATTATCTAGTTAAAGGTTTAGGCATTGCCCACCTGCATTTAGAATCAGGCATGTCACTTCAATTGAGTGATGTATTATATGTACTTGGGATTAAAAGGAATCTCTTATCGGTTTCAGCATTAGAAGACAAAGGCTATGAAGTTGCATTTTCCAAAGGAAAAGTACTTGCTTGGCCCAAGAATTCTTATATCAAGAAGGCACATGCAATCAGATATAGATATGAAAAGTTGTACAAATTTTCCACCATTATCACTCAAGCTTTGATGATGGAATCTCCAAATCCAAATGAACTATTGCACAAAAGACTTGTCCATTTGCACTATAAGGCACTACCCTACATGGAAAAGATGGTCAAAGGCATTCCTCATCTCAACAATGAAAAAGAAGCTACTTGCAAAGGTTGTTCTTTAGGGAAGAATATAAAACGTCCTTTCCCTAGTAGTGCAAATAGATCTAAAGAAATTTTAAATATTGTATATTCTAATTCATGTGGACCCATGTCTATGCCATCCTTAAGTGGATTTTTGTACCATGTAACCTTTATTGATGATTACTCTAGGAAGACTTGGATCTACTTCCTAAAGTCTAAAGAGTCAGAAGAAGTCCTAAACAAGTTTATAGAATTTAAATCCTTAGTAGAAAATATTTCTAAAAAAAGAATTAAGATACCAAGAGGTGACAATGGGAGAGAATATACCTCTAAGAACTTTCACAATTTTTGTATGGAAGAAGGAATCAAAAGGGAATTTAGTGTCCCTTACAACCCGCAACAAAACAGGGTGGCAGAAAGAAAAAATAGAACCATTGTAGAAGAAACAAAAGCTATGTTGCATGATCAAAACCTTCAAAACTTCCTATGGGCAGAAGCCTCCAAAACTATTGTTTATGTTCAAAATAGAAGCCCACATCATATCCTATAAAACATGACTCCTGAAGAAGCCTTAATGTGTGTAAAACCTGAAGTAAGTCACCTTAGGATATTTGGATGTCCTGTCTACATCAATATACCCAAAGAGAAAAGAACTAAACTTGAACCCTCAGGCAAAAGAGGAATTTTTGTAGTTTATAGTGAGACATACAAAGCCTATAGAGTATACATCCCCAGACAAAAGCAAATCGAGGTTAGTAGAGATGTAATCTTTGAAGAGGATATTGCCTTCAAAAGATCAAAAGGACATCATATGGAAGTTGAAGTTGAAGAATCAGAACCTCCTCAAGGCATGGAAGTTGATCCCTCCCCTAAGACATAGAGGGAGATTACTAAGATACAAGAAGACAACAAACCAACTGAACCATTGGACCCCATCGATCATCCTAGAGAACCGAAAGAGACCATTATGGGCCAGAAAAACAATGCAAGAAGTGGAAAAATTTGCTGCTCCCAAAGGTACCTTTAGAGAAAGCAAAAGACCACACAAATTCTCTAACTACATGGCATTAATGAGAAACATTATTGATTCAGAACCTACTTCAGTTGAAGAAGTAGAAAAACAACAAGTATGGAAAGATGCAATGATTGAAGAATATCGATCCATCATGAAAATGACATTTCAAACATTGTACCAAGACCCACAAAGAAATCAATTGTCTCTTCAAAATGGTTATTCATAATCAAATATGCACTAGATGGCAGCATTGAAAAATACAAAGCCAGATTCGTAGCTAGAGGATTCTCACAAAAGGAAGGCATTGATTATGAGGAAACATTTGCACTTGTAGCTTGTTATACATCCATTAGAACCATTATTGCAATTGTTGCAGCTAAGAAATGGAAGCTACATCAAATCGATGTGAAAACTGCATTCTTAAATCGAATGATTGAAGAAGAAGTTTATATCGAACAAACTAAAGGTTTTATAGTTCATGAAAAGGATACTCATGTATGCAGGTTAAAGAAATCTCTATATGGCCTTAAACAAGCTCCTCGAGTCTAGTATGAAAGAATTGATCATTATCTATTAAGCTTAGGATTTAGTAAAAGTCATGTTGATTCAAATCTATATCTTAAAATAGTTAATGGTGAATCTTTGATTCTAGTTCTCTACGTGGATGATTTATTTCTTATCGGTGAAGATCATCTTATCATCAAATGCAAGAAATAATTAGCATCAAAATTCAAAATGAAGGATCTAGGTGCCATGCATTACTTTCTAGGATTGGAGATATGGCAAAATTCTAATGAAATCCTTCTCAGTCAAGGAAAATACACTATTGACATCTTGAAAAGATTCAGCATGCTAGATTGAAAATCTATGTCAACTCCCATGGTCCCATGGAGACCAATCTAAAAAAGTTAAGAGAATCGGCAACTAATTTAGATCTTGTAGACCCTACTTTGTATAGGAAATTAATTGGATCCCTGATGTATCTTGTAAACACAAGGCTTGACATTTGTTATGTTGTAAGTGCACTCAGTCAATTCATGAATGAACCAAGATATATACACCTAGCTGCAACCAAACACATCTTAAGATATCTACGAGGTACAATTGGTTATGGATTGAAGTATTCATGCAATGTGGATCTAAATCTACAAGGTTTCTCTGACTCAGATTGGGTTGGAAGTGTAACTAACTAGGAAAGCACTTTCGGTTGTTGCTTCAATTTAGGATCTGTTGTTGTCTCTTGGTGTAGTAGGGAACAATCTTCCATAGCACTTAGTATAAAAGAAGAAGAATATATTGCAACATGTATGACATCTCGAGAAGCAGTATGGCTAAGAAATCTACTAGCTGGATTATTTGGTGAACGTGTGACTCCGACAATTATTCACTGTGATAATCAAAGTTGTGTAAAGCTCTCTATAAATCATGTGTTTTATGATAGGATAAAACATGTTGAAATCCAGTATCACTATATAAGACACATGGTTCAAAGGAATGCTATTTAACTTAAGTACATTAGAATTGATGAGAAAACAATCAACATCCTCACCAAGCTTCTTTCCAGAACAAAATTTGTCTACTTTCGAGACAAGATTGGAATTGTGGAGAATGGAGCCCTTGTTGAGAGGGAGTTCTGACATCAATAAGTCCTTGAGGTATGAACATGTTTCTAGTGTTATCTTTGTCATGTTGAGAGAGTCCATGGCAACCTTGGTTACAAAAGTCATGTTGAGAGATTCCATGGCAAACGTGGTTGTGAAAGTCATGTTGAGAGAGTCCATGATTTGTTATAGTTAAGGTCATGTTGAGAGAGTCCATGACAAGCCATGTTGAGAGATTCCCTGGCTAACTCATTGCATTGAGAGATTCCATAATTGAGCACTTGTGCTTAACATCATGTTGAGTGATTCCATGATGAACATCATGTTGAGTGAGTCCATGATGAATCCGTGTCTAGCTTTAATTTTACCATGTTGAGTGATTCCATGGTAAACCATGAATAGTTGCTATACATTTATCTACATAGATAAAGAGGGAGTGTTCATTCCTTAAATTATCTAATGTATATAAATTATATTCAAATATCAAATTGGTCTATTGACCTTTGAGATTTGAATATTATTAATACTTATTTTATTTGTTTATCTAATTCTACTTTAGATCTATTAGTAATTAATAAATTATTATTTATGTTATATAAGTTAGTTTTGTATTACAAACAGATAGATACAACAATCTGAAAATATATTATATCAATCTGAAATATATATATATATATATATATATATATATATATATATATATATATATATATATATATATATATATATATATATATATATATATATATATATATATATATATATATATATATATATATATATATTATAAGCTCTAAGATATATGACATGTTCTGAAGAATATTTCAGATTATTACACTAATTTGTAAATATATATATATTTTTGATTCTGAAAGTAATTGTGATCTATACTCAGTTTTAAAAACGCTTATAAATTTGATATAAAATTTTACTATCTAAAATCTGATTAAAACTCTACAGAAGTGTCCTTCATCCTACTAGTTTTCAATAGTCCCCTAAGATAGAGAATTATTCCAGAAAGAGACGAGGTAGGTGGGAGTGTCTACTGGCAACTATAAATAGTGAGACTCTCTTTCACTTTATGTCAAGTGTTCAAAGGTGTTGTTATTGGCCAAATTAAGTTTCTTACTTACTACCACCTTGAAAAGAATATTCAGAGTGCCTAGAAAATAACATTTAGTTATAGGAAGGTATTTCTTTTCATCTGGGGTGTCTAAGTTCACCTTTAATGATTTTTGGAGTTAAATAAAATAATAAATAACCATTAAAATATTAAAGTTAAAATACATAGTCATAAGATTGAAAGGTTAATATCAACAATCATATCACCCACTCAATATTCAATTGTAATGACATAGTAGGGAATATATATATATATATATATATATATATATATATATATATATATATATATATATATATATATATATTGCTTACTTATTTTTTTAAATATTCCATTCAATTTCATGTATAATAAATTGAACTTTTGGCCAAATAAATGTCAATTTGACTGACAATCCAATCCTTAACTCTTTACTAAAAGACAATATTTAAATACAATCTTTGTCTCCACAGTGATAGTATGATGAAAGAATAAGTATCTCGTAGATTACTGAGAGGGGGGAGGGGTGAATCAGTAAATATAAAAACTGATACAAACTTCCCAAACTCAAACTCAAACATACAAAGTAAACTTATCAATGAAATACCACTGTCCAGATCAATGCTCATAAGAATACCGGTTGACTATGACAATAAATTAACAGTAAACAACATTTAACTTGCAAAACATCCAAATGCTTCATTATATGTCAATGCTTCTGGTTATCATGCCTTATCAGAAATAATTAAGTAGTTAATCAAATCAACCATAAGATCATAACCACAAAAACATACACCACATGACACAAGCATTTATACGTGGAAAACCCAAATAGGTAAAAACCATAGTGAGTTGGGACTCACATGATAATATCTAAACTCTTCTGAAGTTTGCCCTGTTAGGAGCCAAGCTTGTTAAAGCTTTTACAAAAGTCCTGCTAAGAATTGATCGTATTAGGAATCACTTAGTTAAGGGATTGACTAGAAATGGCTTGTTAGAAGAAAATACCCTATAAGGAGTAACCTCAGGAGAGGATTTGAAAATCCAATCTAATGGACCACCTTGTAAGAAGATTTAATAAGTATCCAAGCTTGTTAGAGCTTACCCCGTTAGGGGATTTCAATGTTGTTGTAATTGTTAGAAAACAATAGGAGTTTCTTGATTTGTCTGAATAGCACTACATTTGCTTGATCAGATCCATTTAAGCTTTTACCTGCCTTTACTCAAACTACAGACTCATTCTCCAGTTCGGCAACCACACACTCAACTGATTTCTGCCAATTCTTGCCAACACTAAACAAAACTACTTCATCGACCTTAAATACAAATCAATTAGGTCGGTAACATAACAAAAGTCTAATCCTCTCATCAAGATTACAAACAAGACGATATAAGAATGACCGTTGGATTTCATAGCAATCTCAACACATCAATCAAGAAAACCTCAACCGCTCCTTAATTGCCACTTCATTGAGCTCGGTAACTCATCACACACTTTGCATTAGATGCAATACACTTTTCTCATTCCCTAGACAAACAAATAATTGACCTTGTCTTCATACAATGACCATGCATGTCACCATCATTACCACTCAACATCATATCATAAACCAACATAACCAATTCAACAACCTTAATTGGTTAGGGTTTAACAAAAACAACTGATAGGGTTTACCGATTATATAACATAGAAAGGGTTTCACGTTTTACTCCGGTTACTGGTTCAACTCACAAACTTACATACTGGTTTACAATATCCTTCACGAATCTCTTCCTATGAAGATCTTCCTACCGGTTACAAGACAATATCAACAATAACAACAATATCAATAATATCATTACCAGATAATTGACATCAATGACAACATAACATATCATTAATGCAATCTTCATGCAAATGCCAACAATCTCCCCCTTTGGCATTGATGGCAATACAAATATTAACAACATTGCTTTGTTGTTGTGATTGTGAATAGGAATCCTGGTTTACATTACCAAGTATTCACATGCTCTCTTTGTCTTCAATCTATCACTGGTTTTCCTTCCCATAATCACATAATTCTTCTCCCCCTTTGACATCAATGCCAAATTGAAAGTAAAACATGTAATGTCAAATATCACTGCGCATCAACAATCTGTAACTTGATGCTCCCCTGTGGGGTACATCCATTTCTACATCAACCCTTATAAAATTCTTTGAGTGATTCAAGGACTGATGTAGTCAACATCGTGTTCAACTAACTTCATGAAGAGGGACAACCCCCAACTGACTTCTAAGATACTCAAAAGTAGTCTTAGGCAGAGGTTTTGTAAAAATATCTGCAAGCTGCTCGTTGGTAGAAACATGCTCTAAGATAACATATTTTCTCTGAACTTTTTCCCTCAATAAATGATACTTCAATTCAATGTACTTGGTTCATGTGTGCAAAACAGGATTCTTGGAAATATTTATGGTACTTGTGTTATCACATAGAATCTTTATAGGTTCTGAAGTCTTCATCTCTAAACCTTCCAAAATGTGCCTCATCCAAATAGCCTGTGTACAATTCATATAAGTTGCAACATATTCAGCTTTAGCAGTAGATTGTGAAGTACAACTCTGCTTTTTACTACTCCATGAAACAAGCCTTCCTCCAAGAAAAAATGCTCCACCGGTTGTGCTTTTCTAGTCATCAACATTTCCTGCCCAATCAACATCAGTGTATGTCTTCAAATCAAAGTTTCCTTCATATGGATACCATAATTCATAGTCAACAGTACCTTTCAGGTATCTAAATATTCTCTTGGTTTCTATCAAGTGTGTCACCTTAGGATTATTCTAGAATCTAGCAACTATACCAACCGCATGGGCTATGTCCGGTCTGTTGTGAACAACATAGTTCAATTTGCCCATCATTGACATGTATTACTTCTCATCAACAGACTTAGATTCATCTTCCTTGGACAACTTACAACCTGTAACCATTAGTTTCCCAACTAGTTTACAATCACTCATGCCAAATGTCTTCAAAAACTCTTTCACATACTTAGACTGTGTAGTGAAAATACCATTCTTCATTTGTTGTATCTACAAGCCTATGAAAAAATTTATTTCCCCTACTAAAGACATTTCAAACTCATTTTTCATTTCCTCTGCAAAATTGTTCCTCATGACATCATTACCTCCAAATATAATATCATCAACAAATACTTCATTGACCAGTATTTCATCTCCTTCAGATTTGAGATATATGTTACCATCATCATTGATTCTTAGAAGGCCTATCTTCACTAGATGTGTATGAATCCTTTCATACCATGCTCTAGGTGCATGCTTTAATCCATATAAAGTCTTATACAATCTGCATACCATGTCTTTCTCATCAGTCAAAGCATAACCATCTGGCTGCCCTATGTATACCTCTTCTTCCAAAAATACCATTCAAAAGTGCAGACTTAACATCCATCTGATATACCTTGAACGTTTTATTGGTTGCAAATGCAAGTAAAGTTCTGACACCTTCTATTCTTGCTACTGATGCAAACATTTTGCCATAATATTCTCCTTCTTCTTCTGCATAACCCTTGCAGACTAATCTTGCCATGTTGCAAACTAAAACACCATCTTCATTCAACTTGTTATTGTATACCCATTTAGTACCTATAACATTCTTATTTACTAATTGGGGTACTAGGGTCCAAGTGTTGTTTTTCTCAATTTGATCCAATTACTCCTCCATATCTTTAACCCAATGATCATCACCAAATGCCTCCTTAGCATTTCTTGGTTCAATGGTGGAGATCATGCAAGAATTCTCTCTGATTCTTCTTCTGGTTAGCACTTCAGCATCCTTATCTCCAATAATCTGCTTAGGATTGTGATACAGTCTCACATATCTAGGAATAACATGATCATTATCTTCAGGTTTAGCTTCTTCGTTGTCATCATCTTCTTCTGAATTTATTTGTTTCGGTTGGACTGGTGCATCAAAATTTGCTTTGTCGGTTTCAAATTTCACAGTTTCTAGTTCCAAAATCAAAATGCAAGGATCTTCATCCTTTTTCTTTGAACTAGTTCCTTTTGAGACTTCAGGAAATTCATCCACTCAAACATCAGCACTCTCAACAATTCTCTGTGTCTGGTTGTTAAAACATTTGTAGGCCTTACTCTTGGTGGAATAGCCAAGAAATATGCCTTCATCACTCTTAGCCTCAAATTTGTTAATGTAATCACCTCTCTTAATAAAAAATTTGCTTCCAAATATGTTGAAATAGCTAACATCAAGTGATCTTCCATACCAATATGCATAAGGAGTCTTTTCCTTACTTCTCTTTACCAGAACCCGGTTCATTATGTAGACAGTTGTGCTAACGGCTTCTCTCCAAAAGGTTTTTGCTACACCTCCTTGTATCAACATTATCCTAGCAGCTCCAAAAACTGATCGGTTGTTTCTTTCTGTGATACCATTCTGATATAGTGTCCTCGATGCAGAAAGTTGTCATTTAATACCATTCTCTTCACAATACCTAGTGAATTCCTCAGAAGTAAATTCACCGCCTTGATCTGTCCTTAGACATTTTATCTTCTTACCTCTCTCTTTCTTAGCTAAGGCCTTGAATGCCTTGAACTTACCAAAATCTTCAGACTTATCCTTCAAGAATGTGATCCACATCATCCTTGAGCAATCATCAGTGAGAATCATAAAATATCTGTCACCTTGAATTCTTTCTGTTCTTATTGCTCCACAAAGATCTATATGAAGCAAATCTAACAAGTGCTCTGCTGAAAAGGATTTGCTTTTGAAAGTTGAAGAAGTCATCTTTCCTAATTGACATTCTTTGCAAAGAGCATTAATCGGTTCGTCTAACTGAGGAAAACCTCTCGCTATCTTGGACTTACTTACTTTAACAATGTTATCAAAATTTATATGACAAAATCTCCTATGCCAAAGCCAACTATCATCTATTTTTGCAATAAAATAGTTGCTAACTTTAAAATTAAGGTGAAACAAGTTACCTTTAGTTTGTTTCTTGGTTGCAATCAATTCACCTTTGTTGTCAAAGATTTTGCACATACCATTTTTAAACTCTAGTGGGTATGCTTTGTCATTGAGTTCGGCCACACTCAAAAGATTGTGCATTAGACCTTCAACCTAGTAGACATCATCTGCACTACTCTTCCCATTAAGAGAAATAACTCCTTTACCTTTAACCATGCAGGGTGAGTCATTGCCAAATCTAACAACATTTCCATCAAATTCCTTCAAAGAAAGAAATTTGCTCTGATCACCGGTCATATGATGTGAACAACCACTATCAATGACCCAATCATCAAAGTTATCCATCCTAGATACTAATGCCTTCTGGTCTGATATCTCTTCCTTAATAGCTACAAACACAATATCTTCACAATATTTATCTCTCTTGTGTTCATTTTCACCATTAGGATAGTTAGCCACTATATGACCAATCTCGTTGCATGCAAAACATTTTAAAGGTAATTTACCTCTGTATTTACTAGTGCCTCTAGGCAACCGATTTGCCAGCAATGCTTCAAGCTCTACTAAACTGTCTTTATCATCAACTTCTTTGCTGGATCTAGATTCATAACCATGACTAGTATCTCTACTTTTTCTCACATATGGGTTAGAAATAGAAGCTCTAAATGCAGACTCATATTTTTGTACACTACCATCATAACCATTTAATTCAAAAGCAGTAAGCTTGCCATTGATGGAGTCAAGAGTTACCTTAGTTCTATCAATGGACTTTAGCTCCTAAATAACTGTAACTCGAATAGCATAGATCAGTAGCAGGGTTCTCAGTACCTTACTGATTACTATGGCATCTTCCACTTTCCCTCCTGCACTCTTAATTTCACCGACTATCTCTTTAATCCTTTGACCATACTGCTGGATATTCTCACCTTCAGACATCCTCATGTCATCAAACTTTCCTCTTAGACTCTCCTCTTTAGCAATCTTAACATGTTCATCACCACTATAAATCTCTTCAAGTTTTTTCCATACTTCAAATGAAGTTTCAAGACCATGAACATCTACATATTTAGCATTAGACAGGGAACTGATAATAGCCTCCAATGCTTGATGATTTTCTTGTTGTTCCTTCTTCTGATCATTAGTCAATATCCCAGTAGGTGCAATATACTTATTATCTACATGATCCTAATTCTCACTTCCCAGACTCTTGAAGTAAATCTTCATTTTGTCACCCCATATCCTATAGTTTTCTCTGTTGAACTTCAGACCTTCCTTCTTCATCATGATTTAGCAGATCTTTTCCTCAAGCTATTAGGCTTAGACCTTAGAGGACCTGAGACACTCTGATACCAATTCACAGTATGATGAAAGATTAAGTATCTGGTAGATTACTGAGAGGGGAAGGTGAATCAGTAAATAGAAAAATTGATACAAACTTCCCAAACTTAAACTCAAACATGCAAAGTAAACTTATCAATTAAATACCAATGTCAAGATCAATACTCATAAGAATACCAGTTGACTATTATAGCAACTTAACAGTAAACAACATTTAAATTTTAAACATCCAAATGCTTCATTATATGCCAATGCTTCATTTCTCAATGCTTCTAGTTATTGTGCCTCATTAGAAATAATTATTTAGTTAATCAAATCAACCATAAGATCATAACCACAAAAAAATACACCACATGACAGAAGTATTTATATGTGGAAAACCCAAATAGGTAAAAACCATGGTGAGATGGCAATCACAAGATAATATTTGAACTCTTCTGAAGTTCTGCTTTTTAGGAGCCAAGCCTGTTAAAGCTTTTACAAAAGTCTTGCTAAGAACTGATCCTGTTAGGAATCACCCAGTTAAGGTATTGACTACAAATGCCTTGTTAGAAGCAAATACCTTGTAAAGAGTAACCTCAGTAGAGGATTTGAAAATCCAATATAATGGACCACCTTGTAAGAGGATTTAATAAGTAACCAAGCTTGTTAGAGCTTACCCAGTTAGGGGATTTTAATTCTGTTGTAATTGTTAGAAACCAATAGGAGTTTCTTCATCTATCTTAATAGCACTACATTTGCTTGATCAGATCCATTTAAGCTTCTATCTGCCTTTACTCAAACTACAGACTCATTCTCCGGTTTAGCAACCACACACTCAACTGATTTCTACCAAATCTTACCAACACTAAACAAAACAACTTCATCAACCTTAAATACAAATCAATTAGATCGGTAACACAACAAAAATCTAATCCTCTCATCAAGATTACAAATAATTTGGTGCAGGCATGACTGTTGGATTTCATAACAATCTCAACACGTCAATCAAGAAAACCTCAATCGCTCCTTGATTATCGCTTCATCGAGCTCAGTAACTCATCATGCACTTTGCATTAGATGCAATACACTTTTCTCATTCCCTAGACAAACAAAAAATTGACCTTGTATTCATATAATGACCATACGTGCCACCATCATTACCGCTCAACATCAGATCATAAACCAACATAACCAATTCAACAACCTTAATCAGTTAGGGTTTAACAAAAAACAACTGGTAGGGTTTACCAGTTACATAACATAGAAAGGGTTTCACCTTTTACTCCGGTTACCGATTCAACTCACAAACTTACATACTAGTTTACAATATCCTTCACAAAGCTCTTCCTACCAAGCTCTTCCTACTGGTTACAAGACAATATCAACAATAACAACAATATCAGTAATATCATTACCAGATAATTGACATCAATGACAACATAACATATTATTAATGCAATCTTCATGCAAATGCCAACACACAGTACCTCTTTACAACAATACATTGTAGTCATGTATCCTCTACTTTTGTCGTGGACAACATGACCAAATCTATTTGTTTGTTCATCCTTCTAACTACTTCACCAAACAAAGTAAAGACATAGATATGTACAAACCTCCTACTTTCATGGCCACTTGCTTGATTTGAGTTAACAAACCATTTCAAATCAATCATCTTGCCCACATAATTAGATTTGTAATAGAAAATGAAATGGTTAAAATTCCCATTTACATATATATAAATATGTTTTAAATAAATATAATTTTCATTACTAATATATTCCATACAATATTAAGAACTCCCACTATTTGGGCATTATCAAGTCTTGTACAAACTATTACATACATAAGGTTTCCTACTACATTAGCATATGAAATTACATACATCCCTTCAAGTTCATTATTATTTTTTAGAAAATTGATCAAGAGATGGCTTGATGCCAACCAAAAAGGTAATACTAACAAGTTTATAGTAATTCATAAGCCAATGCTACAAAATAGTGTCAACATACTTCTTTTGATTTAATCATATTTTTTTTAATAATCAATCTCTATTGGTTTTCTATACCCAATATATATTCTCTAGCCCCTAAATATTTCATATTGAAGATACCAAATAAATAACTCTTAAGTTCCCTAATCATTCCCATTAAACAACATATCGAAAATGATTAGTAGATGATCACTAGTTATTTGAAAATAAACATATTAATTTTCATCAATTCTAATTAATTCATGATTCATTCTAAAATCATTATACTTTTAATACCACATTCTTCATGACTACTTCAAACCATACACAAATGTTTGTTACAATCTATACACCAAGTGTTCATATCCTTTCTCTATAAAATTATCAAGTTGTTAACTTTCATATAGAATATACAAGCTAGACCACTTTAATAGTCCAATGTGTCTCCTTCTTGTGACAAACAAATTTTCTTATGGGTGAGTAAAATTTGTACTGCAACATGGCTTATTCCAGACTCTATGAACAAAGATAATGCTTTGCAACAAAAAAAAATCAATGTGTCGATTGTCTATTCTAAACTAAAAAAATATAGTCGACTACTAACAAATAAGAAATGTATCAAGATTCAACTAATAAGGGTTATTTGCAAAATGGAAAGTGTGTTCAAATTCAATTCATCTTGTGTAATTTAATGGGTTTTCACCTAGAAAGTTATATGATATTTTTTATTTAGAGTTTTGTTGATTTAATTCATAAGAACCATGTCTAATGTAGAAGAGATAAATAGAGTAAGATTTGGCTAGAGAAGATTGGTTGGAAAATAAATGGTTGGTGTAGGTGAAGGTTAATAACTAATAAATTTAAAAATCATGATCTAATTATGATGCAGCCATAATCAGTAAAACCCCTCCGAAGAGTCAACCGGCTTATGTAGCGAGAGAGAGACAACACAAATAAAAAGAAAACATAACAAATTTATATAAATAGATCATATTCAAGCCATAGAACTTCTAGAAATCATTTGGTAATCATCATATTATCATCAAAGAACATCCAATAATTATCTGGTTACATGCAGGCTTCAAGCCAGAAACAACCCAACCGGGACTCTAAAGTTCAACCAGATTACAACATGCGAATCTCAATCCTTATTCCAAGTTCTACTACCTCCGCCTCTACAAATGATTACATAATATCATATAATTTATACCCACTGGAACATATCTAAGTCGACCTCAAAGGATTACATTTACCAATGCAAGAAAATAAAATGTGTAATTAGGTCGGCCCTAAGATTTAAGAAATATTTTTGGAAAATAGCAACCAAGAGATGTGGTTCAACAAGAAGGTCGACCACATGTCAAAGAAGATCAAACAAGACCCAATATGGATCCACATGCCAAGAATCATGCCGGTAGTGAAGGAAAACCAACCGATAAGCACAAGAACTGTCCTGAGAACCCAGAAATAGCCAACCGAAAGTGATAACTGTGTAGAGAAGAACCCAAATGAACTAGAAATCTGGAATCAACCACATGAAATCTCTAGGAAACTGCAAACAAGATATGCCACGAAGAATAAGAAACTACTAGTAAGAATACTAAAACTGCACAAAGAACTAAACAAGAACAAAACTAAAAGGAAATGTGTTTTGGTTAATGCAAGATTGCTCATCGATCGGGGATGCTTGTGCATCAAATTAGAGGGTTTTTGTGCATGAAACATCATGTTTGGATGTAATCATTTCATTTTATTATGTTGTAGTTAGATGGGTTTATTTCTATGTGTGAAGTAATAAAAAGGGGTTGGATCCATTGCATAAAGAGTCTTTCTAAGTGTTGAATATTTTATAGTTGCAATCTAAATACTTTTTGTAGATTAATATAATTTAATTTAATTTAATTTTGTTTGAATTTTTTTTATATTATAACATAGTGTTATTAGGTGGCATACACTAAAAAGCATGTGGGAATTAATATCTTCTAGATTAATTGTGATACTTGGTCAAGTAATAAAAGTTGAACAATTGAAGCTTGTTGCAATAGTTAAAAAAAAAGTATGTAGAAGATATAAAATTGACACACACACAAAAAAAAATCCCAATCATATGTAATGTACAAAATCATCTAAAGAGTTACATTTACAGTGCATAAGAGAGCTACCTACCGCCTTGAAAGTGGTATGCCACTCCATTCAAAAATAGATAAAAAGGGACACTGAACCAAGTGTATCTACAAAAAAGGAGAAATATTTAGATAGGAGATAACCATAAGAAAAAATATTTTTATATAGGAAATAATATCTTATGAATATGATACACTAACACCTACGCCCTTTAGGATTTCTTAGGTGGCTACAAATAATTTGAGTCATGACAAGTAGAATTGTTGAGGTACCCAAGTACACAAAAAAAGTTCATGAAATAATGAAATGGAGGAAACCTAATGGGAAGAAAAGTTTCCTCCAAAAGAGAGAAAATAAAAGGACTAGAAGGACCTCCACAAAGAAGATGGTGTTATTCAAGTAGGCCACTTTCCAAGATGAGCTCATAGATGAATGAATCTTATCTCAAAAAAAAGTTTGGTGAAAATGTCAACAACCTACTGTAAAGACTTGGAAAAGTATAACATGATGATCTAACTATAAATGATACCCTAAATGTAATATGTATGTGAATATCTATGTGTTTGATTTTGTGGTTCTAGATCAAATTATTGCATATCTAGATGGTCCTTTGGTTGTCACAATAGATGATTGTGTGTTTCCTAAATAAGGTATGAAACTCACTAAGAATCCCCTGAAGATAAATAACCTCAATATCTACATTGAAATCACCCTTGTACTCTACCTCTATGGATGACAAAGAAATAAAGTTTTCCTTCTTGTTAGAGAAATTGATATCACTAAAGCCTAGAGAGAAACAATAATCTAAAGTGGAATTACAATTCTGAGTATCGTCAACCCAATCTAAATTTGAGAAACAAACCAAGTCAACCTCTATATCATCTCTGCAATAAACCCTAAAGTGTGAGTACTCTAAAGGTAGTGAAGGATCATCTTTCTTAATTTTTAATGAAGCTCAGTAAGTTCTTGCATGAATCTTGAAATGAAATTAACTACAATTAAAATTTTAAACCCAATATGAGTCTAATGGATGAGGCTACCAGCAAGTTGTTGATTCAAAGAAGCATCGACTAGTTATGTAGTATAAACATCCTCATGCTTGACTCGAGATAGAAATAGAGTTGGAGATGGTTTGTAATAAGACATGTTAAACTAGTCAAGTACATGAAGAGTATATTTGAATTCTGTAAGAGTGATCCTTGAGTCATGCTATGAGATATCAATTCTAAAGAAGTATTTTAACAAACCCAATTTTATCATGTCAAACTTGTCTCGTGAAGTTGGCTTCACTATTGCAATAGTTGATAAAGACCTAGGGATCAAAATATCATCATCATAAAGAACCAGTATCGATAAAGAATCATCTTTCCATCAGGGATAAATTTAAGAAATCACCAAGGAAAAAGATATAAAATCATAGCAAATATTTCATTAATTTGGGAGAAATATTGATTCTATTGGTTTATCTTTCTTTTTTCTTCAAATATTTATTTTATTTACTATTTTTTTCTTACTAAATTTTTTTATATAATCTTGATGAATTTTACTTCTATTCAAAAAAATATGATAATGTCATTGGAAAACTATGCCTATATAGTAAAAAATAATATAATGTCATTAACAAAGTATGTGTCTTAAAATCTTTTTACTAAAGAGTTAAAGTTGTATTCAAACTAATAGAATACCGTTACTAGCAAATTATATAAATATTCAAAATTATAAAATTAATTATTTAGCAAAATCATCAATAATTTTTTAAAAAATCATAACATGGGTGGTGAAAATATCAAATACGAAATGATAATGGTTAAATTAATTGGTGAATTTATAAATTTAAATAGGTTTACATAAACATTGTTGGATTGTTATAAATCAATGGTATAATTTGTAACATGGCCAATTTCATCAATAAAGTCTCCATAATAGGTTCATTATCTCTTCTATTGAATCTATTTCATACAAAATATGAATTAATTTGAACACGTCTATAAAAAAACTTAATCAAGATTAAAAATCAACATATATCAAAATCTAATATGGGTTTTTTTTTATCTTGGTGTATAATATAGGCTCATTGTTGATATTATTGAATTGATTGTTCATCAAATATGAACAAATTTGAATATTATGTGTTCCTCATGCTTGTTTGAGACCATAAATAGGTTTCTTTAATCTACATACCTTGTCTTCATGTTTATACAGTACCTATTGTAGTTAGAGTTCCACATATATTGCTTGTAGAAAACTATTCAAAAATGTTGATTTGAGATCCATCTAGTAAACTTTTCAATTATTTTGTGTTGCTATGAATAAATTATTTTAATGATATCAAACATTTCTATTGTTACAAATATCTCATCATAGTCAACTCCTAGATTTTTTTTCAACTTTCTTTGTACTTTTCAAATTCACCTTTTCCCTTATTTTTGTCTAATAGAGTCATTTTACTCATATTTTAATTTTACCTTTAAAGGCAGTCCTATTAGCTTGTTTTTTCCATGGAATTTATCTTATTAGTCATGGATTTGAATCCATGTTCTTTCTCAACTATTTATCTAAATATTTTAAATATCATAGGCGAATAAAGTAAAATTTAAATGCAAACCCAATTTTTATTCTCCTTTCTCATAGATTTCTTCCAAACTTTTTATTTTTCACCTCTATATCAAGCTCTTAGTGAAGAAAGTGTAGAATCTAATTAATTAGTGAGGAAAGTGTAGAATCTAATTCATTGCTTAATTGTGCATGGTGCATCCGTCTCTCCAAGATGTATAATTTATTTTAAAAATTCTCAAAGAGCTATAATAGGTATTTTCTCTTGTTGACCAATTATATGACACATCATATGAAAATTCATGCAACTAAAATAAAACAATGAATTTGGTCAATGGATTATAATGATCTTATGAAAAATTGAAGTAATGTATTATTTTTTACATATGGACTCATTTTGATATTTGATATTTTGGTACCACTTATTGAGTGGTTTTAACTCGTGTGGTTATATAAACACCATTTTATTTTTTCATATATTATATATTCTATATATTAGTTTTGTGATATGTTGTGTGTAGATTTTTTTTAGATATTGCTAAGCTATTAAAATTACCCAAAACTATTGGTTTTTGGCATTCATGAGAGGACTTCTCTAAAAGTATATTGCAACTATTTTGTAAACTATATATACATTGGGAAAATTTAGAGTGTGGGGTTTCTCTCTTGAAAGATTTTTCTCATGTACATCTATTTTATTGTGAATTATTTATTTCATATGTATATCTATTTCTTCTTTTTGAAATTATTAAAAAAGTGAAAATTTATAATACTATCTATAAAATTTACTGTAGGAAGAATTTCCACATATCTTGCCTCCTTTCATCTCATGCTAGGCCATGAAAAGGCATTATTTTCTGACTTGTGAAGATCCTAAAATTTAGAAAATGGGATTAATGTTAAAGTTTGATCATTATGATGATATTTATGAAGTGTAAGTGTTTTAAGGTGAGTTATATTCTATTTCAAGAGGTTGACCAACTACAATGTCACATTAGACTTTTACATGGAGGTGATGGACAATAATTTTTTGAGTAGTTGTATTTACCACTTAGTTTGTAGAATCATTTATGGTTTCTATTTCTAAAATTATTTGATATATTGGAGCCTTAATATAGAGGAATGGTAGCACATTAAATACATATTATAGTTCCATATATGTTATGCTCTAGTTATATTGATGCAAGGGAATTCCTTGTTATCAAGCAATCCCGCATCAAACAAAAACATTTCCTAGCTCAAATTTAAAAATATTTCCTAGAATCATCTCATTGAAAAAACCATCTCAAATTGTGATGTAGGAGCATACCTAGTTCATAGAAATATTGCATCAATCAAAAACATTTTCTTTTTGTTTGCTTTATGTTTGCAGTTTCAGTTTTCCTTTCTGTGTGTCTCGGTTTTGGCTCACCGAATCCTATGGAGTTGGACTCTACTTGAAGACTTTATCATCTTTCTTGTTTCCTAACCACATCACATTTGGATAATTTTTTGACAAGATATCGCTACCGTTTTCCATGACAATTTCCTATTACCGGTTGATAGTCCATTGTTACCGATTGCTTGAACCTATTTTGGCAATCTATCAGAACCCCTTTCGAAGCTTGTGGAGCCTTGGGAATTGATTCCGATGTTCCTTGGCATGTGGCTGACCTTTTTCACTAATCTACATTTCATCCTTTGGATTTTCCAGAGGAATTTCTTGGCGATGGTCGACTTGGTTATTTTGCACATTAGGTCTCGTTCTTCGGGTTTTTATCCCTTTGGGCTTACTGGATCCTTTGGATCGATATATATATTTATAATTATGCATTAGAATGGAATCAATTAGAGAATCAAGTAGCTAGACTATGCGTAGAAGATAGATCTCATGATTCAAGGTCCTGGTTATAACCTATTCAACCAAGCCTATGAGCGGGTATGTTGTAACCTAGATGTTGTTGGTTGGATGTAATCAATTTTCATAAAATAAAACAATTTGTTCTGCAATGCCTCCATCATATCTTTGTGTTTTCATTGTGTTTACTCTTGCTAACCAGTCCAGATTGATCTCTTTGAGGTCCCTCCTCACTGGTGAGTGCTTGAAGCGATATCAGAGCAAAGTTTCATTTCGGAGGTTGCGTGTCCTAAAATTTTTTTTTAGGGTGGAGGATTGTAGATCCAACCTAGAGCTGCAGTGGACTAGTGTGAACGATGGGGCGAAGAGGAGCTACGAATGGTGGAGTGCATGGGAATGCAGACCCTATTGTGATGGAGATGTTGCGAGGAATAGCAACCTAGTTAGAAGTCATGGACACAACCTAGAGAAGAGGCCGACATATTGAAGATGTGAGTGAAGATGAAGGAGAAGAAGCCCCGCGAGAACAAGCAAACCTACCGGTGGTTTATCCAAATGAGGAAAGGTTTTTGAGGGTTTTGATTAGGGAAAATACTAAACCTCATTTTACCCCATTGGAATATGATAGGAAGTTAGCTTCGGATGAATTGATGGATTGCATCTCGGAGATGGATAAGTATTTTGATTTTGAAAACACTACAAAAGAGAGGAAGGTGAAGTATGCATGTACTTGGTTGAAAGTTCATGCATCTCTTTGGTGGGAGAATTTGCAAGTTGATAGACAAAGAAAAGGTAAAGATAAGATTAAGACATGGGATCAGATGATTGCTAAGTTGAAATCAAAGTTTGTTTTGGCGAATTATCAAGTCGATCTCTTCCAAAAATTGCAGAATATGAGACAAAAGGAATCTAGTGTGAAGGAGTACATTGAATAATTTTACAAGTTGAACATCAGATCCGAACATGTTGATGATGAAGTTGAACAATTTACAAGATATTTGAACAGATTGCGGATGTCTATACAAGATGAACTTAGTATGATCAAATTGGAGAGTGTTGAAGAGGCTTACCAGTTTGCCCTAAAGGTAGAAGAGAAGTTAAACAAAAGACATGAGCATAGGTAGAGAGGCAGAGGTGGAAGGTTTACCAGAGGAAGAGGAACTAGTACAGATCAAAACAAGGACAAGGAAGTGAACAAGGGAGGTAATTCATACCGGAAGGATGATAGAAGTTTCTACTGGAGGAGAGAACCAGATGGCTACTGGAATGAGAACTTTGGAAGATAGGATAAGAGGACATTTAGAGGAATTTTCTTTAAGTGTGGAGGAGAAGGACATCATGCATTCGAGTATAAGAAGACACAAAATATCAAAAGAGCAGTTGTGGTGGAAGAAAACCCCATCGATCAGACAATAAACTGGAAGATGGAGAACTTTTGGTGATGAGGAGAGCTTTGTGTCATATCGGAGGAGATGAAGAGCCCTTGCAGAGGAAGAATATGTTCAAGACCTGATGTAAGGTATCCGATAAGTGTTGTAAATTTGTTATTGATAGTGGTAGTTCTAATAATCTGGTTTCAGAAGAGATGGTGATTAAGTTGAAATTGGAGAGATTGAAACACCCTAAGCCTTATCAAATAGCATGGATTAAGGATGAACATAAGTTTCTAGTAAGTGAACAATGTGGAAAAATTAAAAATTAGGAATTATTTAATGTGATATTATGCTTATTGATATTTGTCATCTTTTGTTGGGTAGACCTTGGCAGTTTGATAGACAGCTAGTGCATGATAGGAGAAAGAACACCTACACTATTGTGGCCAATGGGATGAATCAAACCTTGTTGCCTTTGGAGGAACCTTTGAAGAATGAAATTTGTACAAATGCTAGAATCTATTTAGTAGATGGAAGGAGGTTTATGGATGGACTAAGACATGAGAATGTGTGTTTTGCCTTAATTCTTAAGAAGACTGAGAAACCATAACCAGAAGGAGAATACCCAAAAGAGATAAAATATTTGCTGACAGAATATGAGGACATCATTTCAGATAATGTACCTAATGGATTGCCACCTATGAGAAGTATTAGTACTTGCATAGACTTGGTTCCAGAGCTAGTTTTCCTAACAAAGTTGCACACTACTTGACACTGGTATAGAATAAAGAACTAAATAGAAAAGTGCAGAGCTGTTGAAGAAAGGTTTGATCAGGGACAGTCTGAGCCCTTGTGCAATACCAGCATTATTAGCACCTAAGAAGAATGGAGAATGGAGGATGTGTACCGATTCAAGAGAAATAAACAAGATCACAGTGAAATACCGATTTCCTTTGCCTAGGATGGATGACATAATGAACTATTTGAGTGGAGAAAAATACTTTACAAAGATAGATTTGAAGAGTGGATATCATCAAATCAAGATCAGAGAAGGTGATGAGTGGAAGATAGCATTTAAGACAAATGAAGGACTGTATGAATGGTTGGTGATGCCTTTTGGATTGACTAATGCACTGAGTACTTTCATGAGGCTGATGAATGAGGTATTGAAGAAATTCTTGTGTAAGTTTGTTATTGTGTATTTAGATGACATTATGATTTTCTGTAAGACAAAAGAGGAGCATTTGTTGTAGTTAAGACAAGTTTTGCAAAGATTGAGAGAAGATAAGTTGTTGATCAATATCGAGAAGTTTACTTTCACAAAGGGTGAATTATTCTATTTGGAATTTATGATATTTGAGGATGGTTTGAATATGGACCCTGATAAAGTGAAAGCAATTTTTGAGTGGCCTACAATAGAAAGCATTGGAGAGGTAAGATCATTACATGGATTGGATAGTTTTTACCGGAAGTTTATCATAAATTTTAGTTCAGTTTGTAACCCTATGACTAAGACCATGAGAGGAGATCGGAAGGAATTCAAGTGGACCACCGGAGAAAATAAAAGTTTTGAATTATTGAAGCAAAAAGTGACTGAGCAGCCTATGTTAGCTTTATCGAATTTCAATAAAGTATTTCAAGTGGATTTGTGATGCAAGTGGAACAACAATAGGAGCATTCTTGAATCAAGATGAAAAAGCAATAGCCTGTTTCAGTGAGAAATTGAATAATGCTCGGAGGAAATATACAGTGTACGATCAGGAATTTTATGCCATAGTTCAAGCCTTGAAGAAGTGGAGACATTACTTGTTGCCTAAGGAGTTTATGTTGCATACAGATCATCAAGCTTTGTAGTATTTAACCAGTTAGAGTAAGTTGAATCAGAAACATATGAGATGGGTAGAATTCTTACAGAGTTACACCTCTATGTTGAAGCATAGAAGTGGGAAATCTAACAAAGTTGTTGATGCATTAAGTAGGAGAAGAAATTTTCTGACAGAGATGAGAGTGACAGTATTAGGAATTGAAAATTTGAAGACCTTGTATGATGGAGGCTTGGATTTTGTAGAACCTTGGAAAGCATGTAGAGAACCAGTTTTGGTGGACAAAAGTAAATGGTTTGATTATTTCATTCAGGATGGGATGTTATTCAAAGGAGTTTAGTTGTGCATACCTAAGAGTTCTATGAGAGAGAATCTAATAAAGGAGAAACACAATGGAGGACTAGCCGGACATTTTGGCATTGACAAAATATTACTATTGGTGAGTGAGCAGTACTTTTGGCCTCATATTCATAAGGATGTTAAGAGATATGTGCATAGTTGTAGAGTTTGTCAAGTTGCAAAAGGTAGTAGTCAGAATGTGGGATTGTATAACCTTTGATAGTACTGATAAGACATTGGGAGGATATAAGCATGGTTTTTGTACTTGGATTGCCTAAGACACTAAGAGGGAATGATTCAATATTTGTGGTAGTGGATAGATTTTTGAAGATGGCTCATTTCATACCTTGGAAGAAGACATCAAATACATTGCATGTAGCAGACCTATTTTTTAAGGAAGTGGTGAGATTGCGTGGATTACCTAAGAGCATAGTTTTAGACAGAGGCATTAAGTTTGTTGGCTATTTTTGGAGAACACTTTGGAAGAAGATGAAGAAAGAATTGAAGTTCAGTTCTAATTTTCATCCACAGATGGATGGATACACAATAGTAGTTAACCAGAGTTTGGGAAACTTGTTGAGATGTTTAGTGGGGGATAAAACTGGAAGTTGGGATTTGATCCTTGCACAAGCATAGTTTGCCTACAACAATTCAGTGAATAGGAGTACTGGAAGAACACCTTTTGATATTATTACCGGAGTGCATCTTAGAGGTATAATAAAATTAAGAGATATTAACAGTAAAGATTGGAAAAGTTTTAAGAAGTAGAAGACTTTGCAGATCACATGGCAGCATTGCATATTCAAGTTAAACAACATTTGGAAGACATGAACTTCAAGTATAAGGAGAAGCCAGATGAGAAGAGGAGAAATAAAGAATTTGAAGTTGGTGATGAAGTGATGGTATATCTAAGAAAATAGAGATTCCCGGTTCGAACTTCTAACAAGTTGCAGATGAAGAAGTTTGGACCCTGTAGGATTTTGAGGAACTCCAGTTCTAAAAATGCATATGAAATGGAGTTACCGGATAGTCTAAGTATTTCACCCATATTCAAAATTACAGATCTTCATGAGTATCATGAACTAGAATTCAATGAGGACAGTGTTGCTGACTTGGAGAAACAGTTTCCCAAGAAGGAACCGAATCAGATTGAAGAGATTTTGGACAATAGGATTGGGTGTAGTACCCAAAGCAGTCAGTATAAGGAATATCTTGTAAAATGGAAGGATAAACTAGTTGAAGATTCATCCTGGATTTTTTAGGTAGAGGTAGACCACCTTGGTTTTCTTCTGACCCTAGCAAAGTGAGAGGCTCACTTTTCAATAAACCTGGATGTCTGATGCAGGAGCGTCTCCGGTTCATAGCAATCTTGCATCAACAAAAAACATTTTCTTTATGTTTTCTTTCTGTTTGTAGTTTTAGTTTTCCTTTCTATGTGTCCTAGTTTTGGCTCACTAGATCCTGTGGAGTTGGAACCTACTTGAATACTTGATCATCTTTCTTGTTTCCTGACCGCATCACATTTGGATCATTTTTTGATAAGATATCGCTACCGGTTTCTATGGCAGTTTCTTGTTACCGGTTCATGGTCCTTTGTTACCGGTTGTCGGGACCCATTTTGGTGATCTACCAAAACCCCTTTCGAAGCTTGTGAAGCCTTGGGTATTGATTATGATGTTCCTTGGTGTGTGATCAACCTTTTCCAGTGATCTACATTTCATCCTTTGGATTTTTCGGAGGAATTTCTCGGTCGTGGCCGACCTTGTTATTTTGCACATTAGGTCTTGTTCTTCGGGTTTGGATCCCTTTGGGCCAACTGGACCCTTTGGATCGATATATATTTGTAATTATGCATTTATAATGGAATCAATCAGAGAATCAAGTAGCTAGATTGTGCGTAGAAGATAGATCTCATAATTCAAGGTCCTAGTTGTGACCTATTCTACCAGGCCTATGAGCCAGTATGTTTTAACCTAGATGTTGTTGGTTGGATGTAATCAATTTTCATGAAATAAAACAATATGTTCTGTATTGCCTCCATCGTATCTTTGTGTTTCTGTTGTGTTTACTCTTGCTGACCGGTCTAGATTGATCTCTTTGAGCTCCCTCCTCATCGATGACTGCTTCAAATTGACAAGTTAACCTGATATGATGAAAATTCCTACAATCTTTGGTCCTTGGACAATCTCCAATTTAACATTTATAAGTTCTTACCATACAAAAGTAACATTGAAGGCAGTACTACAATTTTTCATAAAGGGGTAATTTGACTAGGTATTTTAAAGAAAACATAGGTTTCATTCAAATTTATTGCTATCTTATTCTCTCTATAACATATAGGTTTCCTAAATCCTATAAACCTTTCTACATATTCTTGTTTATCAATGATTGTCTTTAAATGGCTTGGAAATGAAACTATAGTGTTGTAAATTGTATCCCTTTACAATTTCACACTCTATTTGGGACTCTATTGTAGTGTTCCTTTTCCTAGATTATTTTAAGCCTGTATGCCCTATTCTACCCTATTGTTAACCCTGTAACTTAGTTATCATCATAAGCTAGTTTCAAGACTAGGTCGTATGTTCTACAAATTGACACACCACCGCCCCTTTTGCTAATCCCTTATTGAGTGGACAAATTAAACTGTGTGTGAGTGTCAGCCCCATCATTTTTAATCCAATTCTGATATTTTCACTTGACCATCATTTGTTATTCTACATTCAAAAAACCTTTTGAACCCTATATAAATCAATCTTTATCATTCATAAAGTTAAGAAGTTTTAAGAAGCAACCAATCCGCATTCTATATCATCAAAGAGAATATATATGTATAAGGAGAAACAAGCTACATCAATCTACATTCAAGTATGATTTCATGATTGACTATATTATGTTTATCATGTTATTGCATCAACACTTGGAGGATTTGTTTAAAGAGAATTGCATCAACACTTGGAGGATTTGTTTAAAGAGAAATGCATCACCACCATCTCCATTCCTAAGGTATAATCATTTGAATTTAGCATTTTCATTATTGATTTAGCCTATGTCTTACATAGGATAAGCTCCCTTTTTCTTCAAGCATATCAATTGTGGAGGTGGGAACACCAAAACAAGGTTTGACTTAAGCAACCCCTATACAAAAAACCCACCTTGGAACGCTTAGTAGAACCCTAATTGGCATGCTCACTCTTTTCCTCCCTCTCAATATTATATCTTCATGTTCTTTCTTTTCCATTTGGACTTGTCATATTCACTTTTCTAGTTAGTTCAATCAATTATCTAATCTCTCTTGAATTCTCCTTATTTCCTTTGGACATGGGCATGTTTTAATTAGGATTTCATTACTCCTTTATCATTTTCCATGGTAGCTATTGGGTATTTTTCTATTGGTCACATCTTTTAAGGGTTTCCTTTTAGAGAATCCCCCTTTCCATTCTCCATCCCTTTAGTGCCTAACCCCATCTCACCAAGTAGACACCAAGGAGATAGTGCCATAGTTTATCAAAAAAAATAATCCCTTTCTTCTACTTCTTCTATTTAGTTAAATTTTAGAATTTTGATTATATCCTTGTTGTCCTTCATACAACCTAACTAGGGTCTTGGAAACAAAACCTTACATTTATTCCCCAAACTCAATTATGTAAATATAACAATGAGTTAATTTGGAGTATACCTTAACTAGTTAACATAATATTGAAACATATAGAACACTTGTAATTCATGACATGTTACATTTGGAACTCTAATATGATTATATTATCAGTGATCATTCATGAACATTTATATAGATCTTTCTATCTTTTCTATATCCTTCTATCTCCTTATATTATCATTATATGATAGCATATTACATTCACTCCCTTCTCTCTTCCTATCTGTTAATTGAAAACAAAATTGACTCGAGAAGAGTACAAAATTGTGGTTTCAACCACAACAACATGAGATTATATAGAGCAGTAAATTTACAATTTATTTTTTACAAATTAACTTGGAAAGAAAGAACAATATAATATAGATAAATAAAGAAGCAAAGTGTCCATAAAGGCACAAAGTCCTTTGTTTCTTCTTTGGGACTCGAAAGAGTGCTTAAGCTCAAAGTCTTAAATTCATTGTTGTCTTATCAACCTTTCTTCAATTTCTTCTGTAACCCAAAGAGTTAACTAAGGCAATCAAAATAAATCTCGAAGTCTTTAAAATTGATTCCTAGCTTCATCTTTGATAATTCTTTTGTGAAGTAGCAATATGAAGCTCAAAGTCTTCAAGTTACTGTTTCTTTTTCCAAGATAACACAATCAAGTGCAAAGTCTTCAAAGTGAAACCTTAATTATGTATCAATTATTTTTACCTAAAATCACAAAATGAAGCACAAAGTCTTCAAAAGGATAATACAATTGTCAATTCCTAAGTTTAACAACAATCTAGTAAAGATATGACACAAAGTTCACAAGTTAACAATTGCCTCTATACTTGAATAATATTCTCTCAACACACCTTCACTTGAGTAAATAAGACTTTATAACATTTGAAAATGAAATAAGAACACTCTCACCATAAACACAAATGAATCCAACACAAAATCTGGATGCCAAAAGCTTTCTTCTTATTTCATCAAATTTGCAAAATCACAAAAGGAACACAAAGTTTCACTTTGGCAGAGTTTCGGCATATAGATTAAATATAATAGATCCCTATTGCAAAGAGAAACGTCATATTTATAGAAGAGAGGTACATCATAAAACTAGGAAATAACTATGACTAATTCAAAGAAGAGTCATAATTGGCTTTGGACTCATGCATTGCCTAAGTGCAAAAACTACATACAAAATTGACATTGAAGGTGTCAATGCCTTATTAAAAAATGCATCTACTATAAAAATAACTAAGTGTCACCAGACACTGTATTCTAATCTTGCTTCATGAAATCCTTGAATTTTTGTAATACCGCTTTCATCTGCTCTTGATCAGGTCCTTTAGTCTGACTTGTGATGACCTTGACCTGGGTGATAGAATCTCCAAGGTTCACATAACAATTCTTATGCTTTTTTAGAAGCGAGGCTAGATCATCCAGATTAATGTAGATATTTACTATCACATCAATAGAGGATAGTGAGAAAGCTTGTTTGTCAACCTCCTCACCAATCAGTAGACCGAACTCTTTTATGATGATGTCTTCATGAAGAGGCTTCTAATTTTCATCAAGAAAAGTGCAAGAAAGAGATAATACTTTCTCAATGATATCCTTCCCTTTATCATTACATTCCTTTTGAGCTTTCCTTAAATCCTTGATAAGCATTTCTAGGATATTCATTTGATGTTCCAGAATTCCCCTTTATTCAATGTACATTCCCCTTAATGGGATCACACCATTTTCAAACATAACAAGTAACTGGAAATCTTATAACTTCAACCAAGAGTCAAAGTCCTTTTCATGTACTTCTAATTCAATTGAAAATAAATTCAAAGTATTTTCTATCTCAACCATTACCTCTTCCAGACTGCATACCAAGGTAATTGTTGAACACAAGAGATGAGTCCCTTGAATCAACAATATATCCATCCATTCTCCTACTATCCTCCCATGAGAATTTATCTGTTCATCTTTTCTTACCACCTATTCATCTAATGAAGAAGTGACTAGCTCAATTACCTCTGATGACTTAGTAATTTTGATCAAAACTTTAGTCAACTGATCAAACTATTTCTTAAGTTTATCCTTTTTCACCCTTTCCTCATTGAACATGGATATAAGATGTCAAAAAGAAGATTTAGCATCCTCAATTGTACCCTAATGTGTCTATTTTCCTAACTCAATCTTGTTGATAACATAATTAGAAGGTTGAATTCTATCGAGATCTGTATCAGAAGGGGGAATATCCATATCCACATATTTATTCTTTTACTCATCTACTCTCACCATAGATAGAGTTTTGGACTTCTTCTTACCTTTGGGTTTGATAGGTACCAATTGGTTGAAGTCAAAATCATCTGGAGACATAGCTTACTTTTTTCTCTTGGGAGTGTTAGACACTAACCAAGGTGGTAATGACGAATCTCCATCAATTTTGATAGTCAAAACTTGTGTAGCCAACTCCTAGGACTGAACACTGGTAGTAACAATAGGTAGAGTTGAGATGACAACAACAAGTAGATTTGAAACAATAGGAACCTTAGGAGGAACTTGGGTTTCCATCATGAAACTATCAAATTCTTCTAACATAGAAGAAGTGACCTCAGACAAATTAGGGAGGAAAATAGTCTCAATATTGTCAGGAGGTGTATCAAGGGAAAATTGACTCGTGGAAGTGGAAGGAATAGTATGAACTTCAAGAGCCTAGGATGAAAATGACACAATTGAAACCGAAGGAATGACATCATCAATAAAAATTGAAGTAGTACCTGGGATATCACCTCATGCAGGAGGAATACCTTCACATGTCTCTTGAGAGTGGGAAGTACTTGGGATTTCAAGAAATCGCTCCTCATCAAATTCTCCTTCCTCTTGTTCTTGTTCATTCTCTAGTTCATCTTCTTCTTGAAGTTGTTCATGTCTTCATTTACTTCTTATTCCTCCTCAACTTCATCATGAACTTGAGTCTCTTGTTCTAAAGACTTGCCTTGATCTTTACCTTTTCCAACAGTGAACTTGATTTTGGGACCCTTAGGAGTTATGGGTTATTGTCTATTTTTAGTTCTTAACTCAGAAGTTTTACCTTTGGGGCTTGCAACATCCTTTTCAAATGATTCAGTTTGAAAAGGTTTCATCTATACGCCATGTAGGTTTAACCAAATAGTAGTATTATCAAGAATTTTTTGGAACCTAGCCCTTATAGAAGTGTTTTCCTTTTTGGAGCATTGTATGAGAGGCAAAGGTAATCTAGCAACTTTGTTTCTTTCATATGTAGGATCAAGAATATCACCATCTTCTTTAAGATCTTCAAGTACATCTGCAAGATCAAAGTTTTCAATCTGTTCTATTGTCAAATGATAGTAATCTATTTTTTGCACATCTTCTCCATTCCTACAATCTACCCATACATCCTCAATTTGATGGATATGAGTATAGTTATTTTTTATTCTTATTCTTTATACCTCTATTATCAAAGAACCTTTTGGGTTTGAAGAATCTCATAGTCACTCTTCTCATCTCTTCCTCCATGTTGCAAGCCTTGTAGATGGAATTGATAGAGTATCTTCATATGGCAATGGAGAGCTTTAGACCTATGCTATGAGCTCCATATTGATGCTTATGGATAGAAATCATTTGGTGAGCCATCTCCATAAGGATAATCTTATCAGATGGATATCTTGAGATCACGAATGGTTCTCTATCAAAACATCCAATTCTAATTATATATGTGAAGGTGGGAAATTGAAGGAAAATACAACCATACTCACTCACCACCTTCCATGCTTCATCTGAAACCTTTTTATTTTCAAGTTCCTTGTCAAGTAAACAAATATAGTGAGCAAATAAATTATCATTTACCCTCCTAAAATGATGTAAACTCTCTAAGAGAGTTAAGTGAGAGAAGTTATTGTAAACAAGAACTTGACTCATGTCACCTGTAGTTGATAAACCTAGAAAATGCCTCATCAAGGCAGCTACATAGACAAGTTAAGCAGTCATGTAAAATTTCAAGGTGGTAGGCACCATGGTAAATTCTTCACATCGAGCATCTGCAATTTGTTTTCCCCAGAAAGTCTTCTTATTTTTCTTGATGACATGAATGTATTGATACATCTCTTTATGATATATATTTGAAGTTGGAAGACCTTTCACTCTACTGAGAAGATTAATTAGGTCATTGACTTCCTAAATGAAGTCACTGCAGGGAAGAGTTTTTGGCCATGTAGAAATTGTAGGCCTAGGTGTTTTTAGCCAATTCTCATTCATATTCTTCCTACATTTCTTTGAATTTTTATCAAATTATGCCACTATTGACTACATATCAATATCTGCATATTGATCAATAGGAGCACATTCGAAAATTGTATTAAAGAAATTCTCATCAAGTTTGATGAGTGTCTTCCCATTTGTATCCTTCTCAGATTTGGTTGTAGAATCATATCTATTGGCAAGAGCCAATACAAACTCTGGATTTTGAGCCAACATAGGGAAAGTGACCACTAGATGAAATTCACTATTAATGGTGGGCCCCATCCTATAGGATACTAGTGGTGATTTCACCCTCTTCAAGAATTCATCAAGATCCACATGACCGATCTTAGTGTCCTTGATATTGTCAATGTTTGATGTCACTGAAGAAGAAGGAAACACTGGATGTATTTCTTGCTTTTTGAACTTCATTGATTTCTTACTCAATGAGGGTCCTGACATTTGCAATGGATACGATGTATCAATTAAAGATCATAATTTGAAATGATTAGCCTTCATAAAAATCTTCATTTAGTAGAAAAAGTTCATCGATCGATCACAAATTGATCAAAAAACATCAATTTGTATGTATGTATGTACTTTAGATTCAAATCAGACTTATAAGTTCGATTTGCACTTGAACAAGTGAAATCAAGACCAAAATGCATATCAAAATTATAAGTCCGATTTGCATTTTGTATAAAAAGCAATATCAAAAGACAATGTATTTTGGACTTATAAGTTCAAAATGCATTGTAGAATAACTCATCTAATAGTGCAAATCAAAGTTGTAACTCTGATATACACTACAAAATAAAAATGAGCAAAGTGCATATCGGAGATACAACTTCGATTTGCACTTTGTAACAAGGAAAGTCAAAGGGGGTGTCAGGTAGGAATTAAACCCCAACTGACAATCAAAAAAAGGAAGGGCAATCAAAACAAGTGTCAGGTGGGGTTTATACCCTGCACGACATTATCAAAACATCGACTAAAACAAATGTTAGTTGGGTTTGTAACCTCGACCACCATCACTGTGCAGAGTGGTTGGTGTCGGGGGTGCAAACTCACCCACCATTACTGTAAAGAAAGGAATTAAAATGGGGGTGGTAGGGGATACGACCCCAATCACCACCACAGTCATTGACTGTGGTGTGGGTCGGAGTAATATTCCCACCCAACATCAACTACGACAAGAAATAAAATAAGAAAAAATGGCACAGGTGTGTGTTTTCCACACACCATGAAATGCATCATGGTGTGTGACAGACATATAGTCCTATCACTCATTAAGAAATGCATCATTAATCATGAAATCGGGTTTGTAACCCGATGCATTTTGCAATATGTATCGGGCTTCAAATTCGGTTTCAAGCAAAAACTAGGACATGATTAAATCGAAAGGAAAAGCATAATAAATCGATACATACCTCAAATAATGAAAGGAGCTTGAGAAATCGAGCTCCACACTCCACCAACAAAGTGTCAATGAGAAGATTAAGGTCAACTTAGAAAATAAATGGGTGAAGAAACCCAATTTTAAACAAACTCCAAAATATTTATTACAAAATCGTGCATATTTAAAGTGCAAATCAGCCTTATGGGTCTAATATGCATTCAAATGACGAAAATAGTGATTACTTAAGTGTGGTGTCAAACTTAAAATACAATTTTACACTAAACAATCAAAATGTTCATGCAAAATCGGCGTTAAAACCTAATTTTGCATCAAAACAAGGAAGTTCACATTTTAAGTTAAAATTTCAAAATTTTAACTTAATGAGGTAATTCCAACACCCCAAAACGCATATTCGATGACCAGTGAGATGACCAAAATGTCTCATTTTCTTGACTATGAAGGAAAAGGGTAAATTATGAAAAACATTCATAGGGGTTATCCTATTTTCATAGAAATGAAAATGAGGACAACGGCATTATACTTTTACATATGCAAATATCTATATAACTAGACATGATCCATTCGTACTACTACTAGTCTACAAGATGACCTTTTAGTTTGGTGCTCCACAAGCTCCTTGTGGTAAAGTGCAATATGATTTGTGATGCTTGTGCTTATGGTGCAATAATTCTTCACACACACACACACACACACATATATATAAATATATATATATAGTGTCCTAAAATTGTGACCCCCACAATTTCAACCACATCTTAAGCCCTCACCTTTGCGACAACATCTTGACTAAGACCCCTCTTTGTGCTTTCATCCTGAGTCTCCTCCTATGGTGGCCCTTATGCTGCCTCAAGACCCTATCCAAGCCCCGAGATAGGGTAGGACAGGGGTGTGGCACCCCTGTCCTCCCTCTTAGGGTGGCCCTAAGACGGGTCTATTCGGCCCCTTAAGCTTAATTTTCTCTTCAAGGATTTTAATCTTTCTTTGTCGGCCTTCGATGGATGAAAATTAATCCTCTTAGGCATGTATAAAAGGAGATCCAATTCCCTCATTCAATATAAGGACAAAATACATGAATAGGTGAAATACATTAGATATACTCAAGCGAAAGGTCTTCATCAAGCGTTCAAGGCTTCAAGCATCCACCAAGTTCTCTTCTTCATGTGTCTTCTTCATTCATCCATTGGAGCAACATTACAATATTCATTTGCAAGCATGTGTGTGTGTTAGGGTTTTGTCATGTTACATGCCATTTCATACAACATTTGTGATTACATTCAAGAAGCAAAGCAATCATCGTCATCAATTGCAGATCTACAAGGTATACATTTCCTACATTTACATTTAAGTATTTACAATTACTTTCTTTCAAGGTTGATTCCTCAACCAGGGTTTGACTGAGGCAAACCCCTATCCACAACCCTTCTTCCCTTTTTTTGTGTGTGTAGGTTGTAAGTGCACAACTGTAATTGCAGGATTGGACTCCATTTATAGTGACGGAAAAACCCTTTTCGGCGCGTGAATTTTTTGAAGGACCGTGTGCACTTTCAACACGGTCCCGATGACTTTTCTCCAAATTTGTAGGGCGGATCCATATCAGTCTAAATATCTCAGATCCGAAATTACAGTGCGATCTCGAACTAGTAGCTCCTTATTTCATTCATTTTATCTCCCTTTTCTGCATAGTCAACAAGTCAACATATCTATTTACAAAAGAGGGCAAATCACTTTCCAACCCTTGCAATCCACTTGGAATTCATATCCGTGTTCTCCTTGGATTTGGATCTAGTGGATTCAAGTCCCTCTTTTGAATGTAAAGTTTCTCCCAAGTGAAAATTATCCTAGTGACTTCATTTCTCTCTCCCAGGTGGAGAGCTACTAGTGTTCAATTTTCCACTTTACAATATATACATACATACATAGTGTGTGTCTATGTGTCTACACACACATACTCAATGAGAGTCGACATGTATGAACGTGCAAATTTCATGAGCACACAAATAAATTCTTTTCCTACCAATTAAATAGTGAATTCAATCATTTCACATTTATAATGGTTATGGAGTTTTTCATTTAACATGGAGACAACCTTCTTGGCTCTAGATAATGTTGTTTGGGAGTCCTTGACCCTCATTTCCTATTCAGTGGAGAGTACAGTCATTTAAGCAACTATTCTAGTTCTAGAGTAAAGCCCAAATTTTTTAGACCTAGATCCATTATTTTATCAATCCCTAAACCAAAACCTTTTTTATTGGCACGTAGTTTTGTTAGGGATTGTCTCATATCCTTCACATATTCAACTATATTTGACATGATTTTTGAAAGATAGAAATTCAGCTACCTTTCCCAATTTCTCTATTGATTGGCATGAAATAATTGATTGACATGTAATAATATTTTGTCAACTATATTTGACACGATTTTTGAAAGATAGAAATTCAACTACTTTTCCCAATTTCTCTATTGATTGGCATGAAATAATTGATTGACATGTAATAATATTTTGTCAACTATATTTGACATGATTTTTGAAAGATAGAAATTCAACTACTTTTCTCAATTTCTCTATTGATTGGCATGTAATAATTGATTGACATGTAATAATATTTTGTACAAGTGATAATCTAGACTCTTATTCGTTATATATATATATACGTTATCCAGAAAATTAGCTAGAAAGTTTAATAATCTTCACGTTTATAATGCTATGGACTTTTCCATTTCGACATGGAGACAACTGTGTCATGAAAGGTAAGATGTAGACGTATCTGTCTCTATTTAGTGTAGACAAAATATTTGTATTTTTTTCTGATCACTTACGTGAAAAGTTTAGATTTTATACAAAATTTCTAGATTCTTGGATGTTGACGTACTTTGGAATTAATGGATTGCGTCTCGAATTAGAACTATGCTCTTGTTTTATATAATACGGAGTCAACTCAACAGTCACGTAGATCTGGACTAGCGGATATCTGCCTTTCAAAACGAAGACCACAGACAACAAAAAAATATATTAAATTTAATCTGAACATGCATTAAGGTTGCATAATTCTCTCTGGTTGTAAATATGGCTGATGATCTTAGTTCATCATTGTTGAAGGAAGAGGAGCAAGATAATGATATTAGTAACCATGAAGTTACTAACAGAGAGAATTTAAGGTTAACAGATTTGGATAGTATTGTTAGCTTTCAACAGCTGATAAAAGAAAGTTGGAGAGAATCAAAGAAGCTGTGGAGAATTGCAGGGCCTGCTATTTTCATCAGAGTATGTTCACATTCAATGCTATTAATCACAACAATATGTGCAGGCCACTTGGGTGTTGTGGAATTGGCAGCTCTGGCAATTCAAGGCAATGTTATTGGACTCCTGGCTTTTGGACTCATGGTCAGTGCAATCTTTCCTTGCCTTCTTTCTGTATAAAATCTAATGCAATTTAAATAATAGTTTACAGTCATTATTCTTCATCTGAGTTAGAGCAGAGTAAGTACAGTGAGGAGATTAAATTATTAAAAAGCAAGCGAAAGGTCGTAGGATCGAATCTCCCTTGTTTATTTTCTTAAAAAATCTTGTACTTGTCATAGTTGCCAGAGACCAGGATCATATGTTTTGTATTTATATTAATTAAAAAGACCAAATTTAATTTTATAAAAAGGAAGTAATTGTTTTTTATTTACTTTTAGTTTTTTAATTAAAAATTATTTGATAATTTTTATTTATTTTTAACCTTATCTATTTGTTTATTTAGACCGAGAAAAATATGAAAATATATTCGTAGCTGTGAACAGGTGCTGATCACGTATATGTGGAGGACGATACTCTGACGGTGGTCAATTAAAATATCATCGTTATCCAAAAGTCCTTAGGCTTTCCATTAGTTAGTGAGATTTATTTATCCTTTAGGTCTGACAAAGTCGATGGATGATAAAGCAATGGACTGGATTCACAAAATTTGGAGTGGGCTCGGTCTAAGGAGTTGCAACTAATTGGTTGGATGGAAGGTCAGAAACAGATATTGATGTTCCTTGTGGGATTTGTCCTGCCTAAGTCTGTCCTTGGAGATTTATTTATTTATTTATATGGAAACAAGTAAGAATATATAGGGAAAAGGATTCAGTAATTGAGCATTGTTATTGTTGATGATGATATAACTATTAGATTTATACAATCATTAGATTTATAGAATCTATAGGAGGTGGTCAAGTCATGTCACAAATCCGATCACTACGCTGCATAACATAAGGAGACCGAGGGCACACACCTTGCAGCAGCTTTTTTTGTTGTTGTTTTGGACACCTTGGCAAAAAGCATGCTGATGTGGCCCTAAAACCTTAGTTATAAGCAGAAAACTTGCCAAGTAAGCTGCTGTAAAAAATTGGGAGTGATTTGAAATTTTCATGTAAGATTTTGAAAAGCGCGAAGTTAGGGTGTCTCCCTCTAGATGTCAATGTGTCTATCTTTATATAACAGTTTATAACAATTTGAGTAAATACACATTTAAATTTGAATTTTGGTGGCTGACATTTTATCACATACCATACCATCATCTTCACCAATTATACTTAAATGTTTTGACCAAAGAAAAATTTTCCTGTTCACACTCGGTCTTACATCAATGTTCAACATTTGTTGTATCTCAATTAAATATTAGTTTAATCTTACACATCGTAATATGTGACCAGTTTTCCTAAGCAAACATATTTGAAGTGGATGGTTCTATTGTAGATATTGGAAAGTAAGTCCCATTTCTTCAAGCTTGTTTGCATCTTGGAAGCTGCAAAAATCCTGATTCGGTTCTCAACTCATGAGTTTGAAGACCAACATAGAATGTGGACAGAATATGAAAATCTGTGTTTTATTAGAAAAGTCACGAATAGCTAAAATGTAACCTTTTCAACAAGTTGGAATTACCGGTTTGTTGATTGTTTGTCAGCTAATTCTTGCGGCTACATCATTGAATGAAAAATCGCAAAATGTTTCACTTTGACCCTCCAAAGAGTCGGACAATTATTCTTACCTTCAAAAGAAATTCTACGTAGTTCAAGACAACACAGTGCATTTATGTTTGACTTCTTAGCAATACTCAAAATCATTTTCTTTTGACAGAATCCCTCATGTTAAAGTTTTAACTGGTTTCTATGCAGTTGGGAATGGGCAGTGCATTAGAAACCCTCTGTGGTCAGGCCGTTGGAGCACGAAAACTTCAAATGCTTGGAGTGTATTTGCAGCGTTCATGGTTAATATTGATGGGTACAGGAGTTCTTTTGAGTCCTATTTACATCTTTGCCACCCCAATTCTTAAGCTGTTGGGACAGGAGGATGACATAGCTGATCTAACTGGAGAATTTGCACTTTGGATGCTACCACAGTTGTTTCTCTATGGATTAAATTTCCCAATGCAAAAGTTTCTTCAGGCACAGAGCAAACTCATGGTCATGGTTTGGATTGCCTTAGTTGCATTGATAATCCATGCCATTCTGAGTTGGTTGTTAATGTTCGAAGCAGGTTTGGGATTGGTTGGAGCAGCTATTACAATAATTTTTTCATGGTTTTTTATCGATATAAGTCAATTTTTGTATATAGTTTACTTTTGTCAAGATGCTTGGAAAGGATTCTCCTGGCTTACTTTTCGTGATCTATGGCCTTTTATTCGACTTTCAGTGGCTTCGGGTGTTATGCTATGGTTAGTAGCACAGTGGTTGTCTGTTCTGAACTCAATTTCTCTTTAAAACCTTAACTAGGAGCTGACAAAACAATATCTCTAACGAAGTGAATCAATCTGTGTTAGTCGTATTCATTTCTGGTTGTTGGTATTTTCAGTCTGGAGATCTGGTATATGATGTCACTGATTGTTATGACGGGTCATTTGAAAAATGCAACAATTGAAGTCGATGCGCTATCTATCTGGTAAGAACCACCTCCACAAGTCTATTTCAAAAATCCAACTTTTGTCATAAATGCAACTTATCTAGTAGCATAGCTGTAAGTGTTGGAATGTGAAGTTCAAATTGGATTCTTATCTAGATATGGTTGAGTCATCTTGAATACTCATCTAGATGTGGCTGAGTTATCATGATTATCATCTAGTGTGCGGATAGGCATTAGATGACAGTCTTTAAGTGTCCTGCCAGAGATGCAAAATTTTTTGTCTTACTATAAATAGAAAGTTTTGTTAGCAGATTTACTATAAATAGTAATTTCAACATTTGTTATACATATAGTTGTGCGAATCATGCGTACTATATATAGTAAGTTGTTTTCAATTAGGACTCTCCAACTCAATTGCTTATGTTTTGATGTACAGTTTTGAGATTGTTGTGATATTATAAAAATTCTTGAGAATCAATAAGTAAGATATTTGCCCGTGATTTTTTATTGATATAATTTTACCAGATTTTTCCATGTAAAATTAGTGTGTTATACAATTTTGTTCTTGTTATTTTTCTTACCATAAGCCTATCTATGTATGGCTGTTTAATGTACCCCTCTTGATAGTTTCTATCTGTTCCTTTTACAGTATGAATTTGAATGGATTGGAAGTCATGATCTTCGTCGGTTTCAATGCAGCCATTAGGTATGAATTTTTTATATACTACTATAATATTTTATATTCGTTTTGGTTTCTTTTAAAGTTAGATCTATTAGCCCCGTACTAGACCATATAACCAAGGGAGAAAGAGATTACTTGAACAAATAAACAAACTATTTTTTTAACTTTTTAGTGGTGGCTTCATCATATCTTTGATAAACTTACATGCACTGCTTGGTTTGTATTCAATCTATGCAGTGTAAGAGTATCGAATGAACTGGGAGCTGGTCATCCCAAAGCTGCAAAATTTTCTGTCCTGGTGGTTGTTGTAACATCATTATCAATTGGCCTTATATGTATGGCCATCATTCTTGCAACCAAAAATGATTTTGCTGCACTATTCACGAGTAGTAAAGTGGTCATAGAAACAGTGTCCAATATGGCAATGTTACTTGGAGTAACGATGGTTTTAAATAGTGTACAACCAGTTCTATCAGGTAGATTGTAAATACTAATTTACAATTCTTGGTTTACATAGCTGTAGTACTGGGAGCTGTGCAATTGATACCATATAATCGATGACCTCTTCGATTATGGGTTCATACTGTTGTTTCATAATTTTTCAAGCCTCTTTTTCTGGTTGCAAACAACTCAGGTGTGGCCGTAGGCGGAGGTTGGCAACGTCTGATAGCCTATGTAAACATAGGGTGCTACTATGTTGTTGGATTACCCCTTGGTCTTCTTATGGGATATAAGTTCGACCTTGGAGCGAAGGTAGATTTAGCCTCTTCCTGTTTAGAATGCAAATTTTTAATTCCTCATTGTTATATGTCCATTACCAATAAGTATATAGGGCTTCTGAATTTGATCTTTGTATCTTGAAACAGGGCATTTGGACGGGTATGATTTGTGGAACAGCCCTCCAGACTCTTATTTTATTGTTAATCACATATTTCACTAATTGGAACCGAGAGGTAAAGTATCATATTTCTGCAGAGGTTGTTGGGGTCATGATCTAATTATTGTGGTGACTAATTTTTCTTTGGTAGTGCAGGCTGCTCAAGCTGAGGATCGTATCAGGGTATGGGGAGGATCATTGAAAGTGAGTGAGTGCATGTTAGATAGATTGTTTAGCACAAGTCAAGTGAACTAGAGTTTTATCATATTCTGATTGATCCTGTTAAATTTGAGTTGCAGGGGAACGAGAATGTTGAATATGAGAACATCCATTAAAAAATCTAGAAGACCATTTGCGAAATCTTTTGATAAATGTCGTCATGGAAAAATAATTGTTCTAAAGATAATATCTAGAAGATCATCTTCTGTGAAGAAGAAAACCTCCAAATATTTGAACTGCAGGTACAAATCTAGTGGATTGACACACGACATGCTCAACTAGATGGTCTATCGTTAGGCTGATTGATGGTTCAGTAATTTCAAATACTAGAAATTTTTGGTGAACAGGCTATACCATCAATCTAATTTCGTAGAAATACTGTATAATTTATAAGTGAAAATATGTTGCGAATTCAATTCAGTATTCAGGTACATACCTAGTAATATAATATAGATGGAAAGAAACTAATCATAAAAGAGATGCTAACTATAACACAAAATATATGTTGAAATTTTTTTATGAGAGAAAACTCTACCCAATGAAATTCAAATCTTGTATACATCTTTCAAAAGAGCTACACCAGTGCAATTTCTCTCTTTCAAATTTTGCAGCTCTTTGTTACTTCTACAATACTCTAAGCTTTAATTTATAGTCAAAAGTAACACTAGAACTTTTGGATTCAAATTAAAAGTGAAATAGTCTCATGCAAAATATACTCCATGCCATGTGTCTAGAAGTTACAAGCATTTTTGAGAAGCTTTAAGAATTTTCTCGGAAGTTGGACATCCAAGATCACTAGAGAACAATAATAACTCTTTGAAAGACAAAATAACAACTCTCTGCATAGAAAAAGTCAATCAATTCTTACACATAATTAAGATTTTTTTATACTTCTTTTACAATTTCATAATGATTCCTATACCACTATAAATAGTGAGATTCTCTTTCTCTTTATGTTAATTATTCAAAGGTGTTTTCATTTGTCAAATTAAGCTTCCAACATAATGGACCACCTTGAAAATAAACATCTAAGTTCTTAGAAAAATATATAATTGCAAATCCAAGTTTTCTTTCCATTGATTTTTGGAGTCAAATTAAACAATAACAAGCTATTAAATTATTAATGGAAAGATACAAAGTCATAGGATTGCAAGATTGATATCGCCAATCATAACATTCTTCCACTGTTATTCAAATTACAATGACATAATAGAAAATAAAATTAAACATATGCAGGTAAACACATGTATATTGCTTACTTCTTGTATATGTATTCTATTCACTTTCATGTACAACTTGCATAATTAACATCCAATGATTTTGGTTTTAGGATAGAAAGGTCCATGACATTACTACATTGAGATAAATTTATAGTCATTGGCTTAGTGATAGAATTTTTAACATTCTTCACAATATCCACTTTCTATAACACGACTCTAACATCCTTGACCATTTCTTGAATAAAAATATTATAAATCAATTTTATTAATGGAAATGTGATACATTAGATTTTTAGATAAAATAATGGTAATTTGTTTATCACATCCAATCCTTAATTGTTTACCAAGAAGTCAATTTATTTAAACACAATCTTTGTCAGTGCACTACCTCTTTATAAACATGATGATAACTTGTGGTTTGTTCATCCAACTAAATACTCCCCTTAAAATATTAAAGATGTAGCTAATTATGGGCCTTCTATTTTAAAGATCACTTGCAAATAAATCATCCTACCCATGTAATTCTTTCACACCTACAAGACACTTTCCACTTAATTCTTCTCTTCTTCTATTCCTTTCCCCTTGGCAAGATAATTCCCTACAACTTTAATCATCCAATCCTTGGAGCAAATTGCAAACACTTTCTTCAGCATTGCTATTCTTGATTATTGCATTTTAACATAATTAAAATTTTCACTTTATAGAGATTATATCACTTTTGAGAGATCGAAAAAATGGCACCCAAATCTGCTCTTTCATTTCACTCCAATTGTCTTTTGAAATTTAACTATAGGTGCTTAAAATTCATCATTAAACACTTACAAATATGGAAATTAAGGTTTACACACAATATCTAATTCATTTCTACATATATCTATCTAAAAAATTAATAAAATCATAAAACAATCCATGCTCATTTGAAAATTGAAGATTCATTAATTATTTTCTCAAAATTCACTAGCTTTTCCCTCTATTTTAAACACATGGATTGAAATAATTAGAATAGAATAGAATATTAAAGGTCACTTTCCTTGTTAAGATTCCCCTAGGCATTGAAATTGAGTAAATTAATTAAACTTCAATTTATAATATTCCAATGTACCCCTTCAATTTTTGAAACATTGAAATCGTGCTATACAATAATTTTAAAATCACATTAGACATCATGTTTTTGTTTTTCTTTAAATATAAGCCAAGGCTTGATAAAATAAATATTTTATCGTTCAACCTTTAAAGTATTCTCTTGAATCTCTAACCTACACCAAAAATACAAAAATTAAACATAAAAAAGAAAATATTTTTTGGCGATATAGGATTTCTTGATTTAGCATGCTCCTCCATCAAACATGTCAACTAATAATTTTTTCAGCATTGGCTCACGTAGTGGGTTTAAGTGACTAAATAACCCTTCTATAATGATAACATTTTTTAACATACAACAATTCTTTTGGAATAATGATTAGATAGCTTCTCCATCCTCATTTTCTAGCATTTTCTTGGAACTCTTCACATCTTCCTCTAATTTTTTTTAACCAAATCCTCTTTCACTTTTGAACTTATGTCTACCATATACCAACCTCCTCCTCCAAATACACCGTTCCCTCTTATATTTTTTTGTAAAATTCAATGCATCATAATCCATCCACCTCACAAAAAATCTTCTTCACCTAAAATCAAATCTTAATAAATTTTATTAAAAAATAATTATTTCTTGTTTTATACCGACATACACTACTTCATTAATATAATTTTAAAATTAATAACTATTTAACACTTTTCTTGTTCACATTCTTCTACACCTACAAACACTTTACATACAACCATTAAAATGACACTTTTCTTTACCTCAATAATACTATCTTCATTATACACCTTATCACCCACCATTTATTTCATCTCTTTGACAGCAATATTAATTTTATAAGGTTTAGTTCTAAAAATAACACATTACCTCTATAACCCCTACTTTCTTAGCTATGTACTCCATCTTTATGCCCTAAAAAAAAATTCAGTTGCAACCTCTTCTCTTTTATCATTTTGTTCTATCATCTATGTTTCGATAAATCTTTCTATTTTTCTCATTTTCTCTTTCAATAGTATATTTTATGCATCCTCGTCAATTGTATTATCAGGTGTAGGACTCTCAAAGTTCATTGTTGTATCCTCATCCTTCTTTTTTATCTTCTACTTCTCATCCATTTATTGAAAACAAAACATCATTAGATTAAGTAACATCTACACCATTAGATTTCCCTTTTTATTTTTTTTCTACGTCTTTTGTCACCTACACGCTTTCTTCTTTCATTATGTCATCTAAATGCAATTATTTATAATACTCAAACACATCAGAACAACTCTATTTTGCATAGCAACAAATATTTCCAATCTCAAATTTATTTTCATCACCATCTCAAGGATTTTGTTTAGATTTGATATTGCTTTTATAGTTTCCCATTTAGTTGATCTCTTCAAAATAATCTTGATCATTTTTCTAAACATATCGTCATTCTTAGCTAGTAACTATAGGAAACTTCCAACAACCAACCTTTTACCGAAACAAGATTCCCAAATTAACAAATCATTATAAAGAGCTTGCATACCTTCACTAAAGCATACAAATTATGACATTCAATAAATTGCACACATCCTCTACCCAACAATGAATTTGGAAGATGTAATCTCAAAACCTCATCTACTAGCTTTCCATTGTAAAGGAAGTTAAGACATCTTCTACCCAACTTTACCTTTTTTGATGAACAACCCAAAATAGTAACACAAAATAAATCTTAATAATCATGACTCATCAAACCTTACCTCTTTATAATTATAGGAAACAATTTCTTTTAACCCACAACTAGATATTTTTAAGATCTTTTTTAAATCACAAAAAGAACCTCAAATATGAAACAATTATCCTCACATACATTTAACTATAAAAATTTCTCTAATACCAATTGATGCAATCAATATTGGGAGGTCATATCAAACTGTCCAATATTGTAGCCTTAACAAATCCTCTAACCCACTCTTGCACATATATTATAGAAAATATATAAATTGCAAAAAAAAATGGAATCACAAATTTGTTTAAACTCTAAAATGTATTTCTATTCAATAAATCATTTACATACATTTGTGATTCTATAGGAACACAAAATTCAAAAAATTTAAGGATTTTAGGCACTTCATGCCATCAAATCTTCAAACCCTTATGTCTTTAATTTTTATGTAGTTGCACTCCTATTTCTTTTCCATTCATCCTTCTGATATCATAGTTTCCTTCCTTGAACATCTACAACACACTTATAATGCAATTGTTCTCTTCCTCTAGTCTTCTCCTACTAGAAATCTAATTTCCTACAATTTTCCTCATTTAGTCCTTGGAGCAACCTGCAAATACTTTCTTTAACCTTTTTTGTTGATTTTTTTCTTTTAATTATATTAAATTTTGAATTTTATATATATTTGAAAACTTTTGAGACACCAAAAAGAGACACCCAAATCTACACTTTCATTTTCTTCTAATTGTCTCTTGAAATTCCTTTCTATATGTTTAAAATCCACCATTAAATGCTTTCAAATATGGAACTCAATATTGTTGCACCATATCAAATGCCTTTCTACTGTAGAATTATTTTAAAAATGAATGAAAGCATAAACCATTTCATGCTCATTTGGAAATTGAAGGGTCATTAATTATTTTATCAAAAATCACTAGTTTTTCTCTCTATTTTAGGCACCTAGATTGAAAGAATGGGACAAGTATAGAATTTTAAAGATAAATTACCTTATGAACACTCCTCTAAGCATCTAAATTAAGTTAATTAATTATTTTATAGTTTATAATATTCCAACGGATCCCTTCAACCCTTGAAACTTTAAAATTGTGCAATATAATAATTTTAAAATTACATTAAACACCTTGTTTTCCCCTTATTTTTAAGATGAAATCCAAGGATTGATAATTAAATATTTTATCCTTTAACTCTCTAACAATATCTTGAATCTCTAACCTACACCGAAAGTGAAAAACGTGAACATAAAAGGGATTTTTTTCTTTATTATGATGTAGGATTTCTTGTGAGCTTGGATTCTCCTACACCATATTCGTATGCCTCTTTCATATTTCATAATTTTATCATGCTCAACTCATCTTGAATATTTAGTACAATTCCATTAACATGTCGAGCTACCTCTTCATGGTCTAATTTATTATGCCTTGGTCTTATTGAAAAATTATAAAAAATGTTCTATATATAAACCTTCACGTTCAACTCTCTTAACCTTAAATTTTTCAATTTCTAGAGAATTTTATGTTGAAAATCACTAGGTGGAAACTTAACCTTCATATTTCTCATCATTTTATCCCATCAAGTGATCTTATCCCTACCAGCTCTCCTTATATTGGAATGAACCTCCTTCCACCAAAGTGTTGCATGACCTTTTAATTTTATCAAAGAAACCTTCACTCTTCCGGGGTCCTCAACTTTATCATATTCAAAGTATTCCTCCATTTCTATTATCCAATTTATTATCTCATATAGTTCTAGATTTCCTATGAAGCTTGTTAAATCGACCCTTCTTCCTTTCCCAATGTTGGAGATACCCCTTATTAGCCTTCTTTCTCTTGCATCCATATCTATATTTAAATTTTCACCTTCTTGTCCTACTACATCTAGTCATGTTATTTATCATCTTCACTTTCAATATCTTCATGTGTTTTTTATTTTCTCATTCCACCTTCTATTATATCCATTTTTGCTTCCTCTCCCCTTAGAGACTACACTATCTCATTTATCCTTCTTGCTACTATTGCTATTGCAACCTTTGTCATCCTTCTTCTTGGTGGTATCCTACTACCTAAAATCTATTTTATTTCTTTTTTCTTCTTATTATAGTCCTTTTGGCTACAATGTCCCTTATTGCATGGACACACCCATAGTCACTATTTATAAGGTTCCTTTGGACCCCAATCAAAAGTTACTATTTTCCTTCATAGAGTTGTAGTTATGCTCTAATATCACATTGATGGCACCCATCCTACTACAGGTACTTGAAATCTAGTCAAATAGGGGTCAATGAGAGGCAAAAGGAGGTTTTATTGTTGTAACACTCACATAACCTCTAAAAATGTCTTAGAATAACAATTGCTTTTGTTAAATATTTAACTATAGGTAAATAGAACTATATTGAAAGAAAAAAGAACTAAATTGTAAGAAAAAAGAACTAAGTTGCAAGTAAACAATTTGTTTCCATAAGAATAAAAACTATACTCCAAGAAAGAACCATATTTCAATAAAAATATTCTATTTCATTTACGATTATTTTTAAAAAATTGCATTCTTTGGAAGTATTAGTACAAAATCCAAGATTCCTCTATTCCCCTCTTTCTTCTTGTTTATTTATCATGTGCTCTTATGTTTTTCTCTATCTTGCTCTTCTATATTTTTTCAATTTTATCTTTCATGTTCCTAATTGTTGCCCTCTTCTTCCTTGCTTTTTTTTCTTCATGTTCTTTTATTTTTCTTCATGTTCTTTTATTTTCTCTCTCCAAAATCCCTCAAAAATCTGAAAACTTTAGCAAAATCTCATCTAAATTGAATGCATGACTCAAAAAATTATCATAAATATTTAAGTACCCTTTCTAGATGCAAAATTCTTTCACAAACTTCTTCATCACCATTTTTCCATGTTATTCATAGATGGGGGTGTGGGTAGGTAGTTCTTGTTCCAAATAACAAAAAAAAAAAAAAAGTACAATAAATATGCATGGTGGTGAGTGAAGAAAAAAAAAAAAAATTAAAATATGTGATGGTCTACATCATTTGAACTTTAATAACAATTGTTGCTAACTGAAAATCTTTTTATTTTAACTTTCTATAATTCCAACAACTACTTATCAAGGACAAAAACATCATAATGTAAATTTTAAAATTTGAGATTTAAGATCGATTTGTAGATAACTGAAAATGACTTAAGACCAAAAAAAAAAATATTTCAAAGTAAAGCTCAAATATATAAATGAATGAAATGAATTTTTAAATGATAAATGCATAAAATATAGAAATATAAATAACATAAGACCATATACACAAATAAATAAATATAAATATAAATAAATAAAACAAATCAAACTATAAATTAAACACAACATGAAATGTGTGCCATTTGTCAGTTTGTAATTGTTAAGCCGCTCCTTCAAAATGGTCTAAAATAATAATCACATATATTTAAATCCCATTCCTACCGGTCAAAAGAGATAATTTATTCAAAAATTCCAGTCCGTTCATTTTATAATGGGATGGATATATCTCTATAATGCTTATGGAGATTATCATATCAATGAGGAGACCACTATGATGTGGACGGTTTTTCTGTCTATTTAGAGTAGACAATATGTTTGGATACCTACTAACCATTTAAAAAATTCAGCTTCAGACAAAATGTTTTAGATTCTTTTCTAATCATATAAAGTATTTAAATGAACGTTCACCTGCCTTTCAACAAACATACCTTCTCAATGGTCAAGACTAAGACTACAGAGAACAAATACACCTTAAATTCAATCTCTATTTTGACTGAAAAATAATAACATGCAATAAGCTACATAATTCTTTCTGGTTGTAAACATGGCTGATGTTCTTAGCTCACCATTGTTGGAGGAAGAGGAGGAAGATAATGATATCAGTAACCATGAAGTTGCTAGCAGAGAGAATATCAGATTGACAGACCTGGATAGTATTGCTAGTTTTCAACAGTTGATAAAAGAAAGTTGGGTAGAGTCAAAGAAACTGTGGAAAATTGCAGGGCCTGCTATTTTTAGCAGCTTATGTTCATATTCAATACTGCTGATCACATCAATATGTGCAGGCCATTTGGGTAATGTGGAATTGGCAGCTGTGTCAATTCAAGGCTCTGTTATTGGACTCTTGGCTTTTGGACTCCTGGTTAGTACAACCTTTCCTCGCCTTCTTTTTGTCAAAAATTAAGCCAACATTCAGGCTTATGTAAAATAAGAAAAATGTATGTGTTTTAAACTATTATGGGTGTTTTACAGTTGCTAATATAAGATTAAAAGAAGTAGATTAAATATAAGAGGAAAGTTGGAAGGCAGTTGTTTTGTAGATATAGTAGTAAAATCTTATCATATTAGAAAACTAAACATGAATTTTTCCATATTTAAGCCATGGTAGCCTTAAAAAACAGGAAAGAGATGAGTTGTAGTCAGGGCACAGCTATTGACTAGCAGAGTAAAATAATAATTGTGGGTAAAATTATTTTTATATTATATATAACTATCATTCCTGAATGGAATAGACTGTAGTTTACAATCATCGTTCATTATCTGAACTTTTTTATATTAGAGAATTATGTTTGAATTTTCTATATTTAAGCTATGGTAGCCTTATAAAACAGGAAATAGATGAATTGTAGTCAATGCACAGCTTATTGACAACACTGTACAATAATAGAGGATACTCAAAAATCATTTTCTTTGGACTGAATCCACCATATCAAAATTTTGACTGGTTTGTATGCAGTTGGGAATGGGCAGTGCATTAGAAACCCTTTGTGGTCAGGCTGTCGGAGCAGGCAAACTTCAAATGCTTGGAGTGTATTTGCAACGTTCATGGTTAATATTGCTGGGTACATCAGTGCTTTTGAGTTTTATTTACATCTTTGCTACCCCAATTCTTAAGCTGCTGGGACAGGAGGATGATGTAGCTGATCTAGCAGGAGAGTTTGCACTTTGGATGCTACCACAGCTGTTTCTCTATTCATTATATTTCCCAATGCAAAAGTTCCTTCAGGCACAAAGCAAACTCATGGCCATGGCTTGGATTGCCTTAGTCACATTGATAATCCATGCCTTTTTGAGTTGGTTATTAATATTCGAACTGGGTTTGGGGTTAGTTGGAGCAGCTATTACATTACATATATCGTGGTCTCTTATCGATATCAGTCAGTTTTTGTATATTGTTTACTTTTTCCCAGATACTTGGAAAGGATTCTCCTGGCTTGCCTTTCATGACCTATGGCCTTTCATTCGACTTTCAGTGGCTTCGGGTGTGATGTTATGGTTAGTAGCACAGTGATTGTGGTTGTTTTCTGTCCTGAATTAATTTCTCTTTAAAACCTTAATTAGCAGATGACAAAACAATATCTCCAGAACGATGTGAATCAATTTGTGCTACTCATATTCATTTGTGGTCGATGACATTTTCAGTTTGGAGATCTGGTATATGATGTCACTGATTATTATGACGGGTAATTTGAAAAATGCAACAATTGAAATCGATGCGCTATCTATCTGGTAAGAAGCACTTCCACAAGTCTATTTTAAAAGCCTAACTTTTGCCTTAAATGCAATTTGTCTAGTAGTATGGCTGTAAGCATAAAGTACAAGTCTAGCTCTAGGTTCTACAGGGTGTAATGAAGTTGTGCACGTAGGTTTAAGCCCTTCGCATTTCATTGGTCAAGGGGCTTGCACACAAATTGGGCATGTACTCATGGTGTATGTGGTTGTTTGAACCCCTTTTGACAGTTGTCTATCTGTTCCTTTTACAGCATGAATTTGAACGCATGGGAAGCCATGATCTTCATCGGTTTTAATGCTGCCATTAGGTATGAATTTCTTTGTTCATGTTTCATATTCGTTTTGGGTTCGTTTGAAAAGAAACTTATTAGCCCAGTAGTAGACCTTCTATCCAAGGTATACAGATTACTTAAAAAAATAAAACATGTCACTTTTTTCTTGGTGGTTGCTTTGGTAAACTTGCAAGCAGTTCTTAGTATGCAATGTGCATTCAATCTATGCAGTGTGAGAGTATCGAATGAACTGGGAGCTGGTCACCCGAAAGCTGCAAAATTTGCTGTCCTCATCGTGGTTCTAACATCATTGTCGATTGGCCTTATATGTATGGCAATCATTCTTGCAACCAAAAATGATTTTGCAGTACTATTCACAAGTAGTGAAGTGGTCATGAAAGCAGTCTCCACTATGGCAATGTTACTTGGAGTGACGATGCTTTTGAATAGTGTACAACCAGTTCTATCAGGTAGAATGTAAATAGTAATTCTCAATTCTTAATTGACATGGCTGTAGTACTGGGAGCTTTACAGTTTATACTATATAATTGATGACCTCTTCGGTTATGTGTTGTTTCATAATTTTTGAAGCCTCTGTTTTTGGGTGCAAAAAACTCAGGTGTGGCTGTAGGCGGAGGTTGGCAAAGTCTGATAGCCTATGTAAATGTAGGGAGCTACTATTGTTTTGGATTACCTCTTGGCCTGCTTATGGGATATAAGTTCGACCTTGGAGCGAAGGTAGACTTAATTTCTTCCTATTTAGAATTCAAATTCTCAATTGCTCTTTCTTGTCTGTACATTACCAATAAGTATAAAGGTCTTCTGAATAAAGGTCTTCTGAATTTGATCTTTTTATGTTGGAACAGGGCATTTGGACGGGCATGATTTGTGGAACAGCCCTTCAGACTCTTATTTTATTGTTAATCACATATTTCACAAACTGGAATCGAGAGGTAAAGAATCATATTTTTGGAGAGGCTGTTCCGATCATTATTTCATTATAGTGGTAACTAATTTTTCTTTTGTAGTGCAGGCTGCTCAAGCCGAGGATCGTATGAGGATATGGGGAGGATCAGTTGAGGCTAATACCAATCGATCATTGAAAGTAAGTGACTGCGTGTTAGATAGATTACTTGAAAAAACCTAAAACCTGCACAACTCAAGTGAACTGAACTTTTGTCATATTTTTACTGACCCTCTCAAATTTGAGTTGCAGGGGGAAGAGAATGTTGAATATGAGAACATCCCTTAAAAAGTCTAGAAGACCAGTTACGAAAACCTTTGCCAAATGTCTTCCTCGGAAAATATTTGTTCTAAAGATAATATCCAAAAGGGGATATTCTGTGAAGAAGAAAATTTTCCTGAATCTTTTTCTCTCCGTTCAATAATTTGAAATGTGAAAATATGTTGCAAACTCAAAACATTTAAATATATGGCAAATTCAAAGTATTGAAGTAAATAAATAGTGATATATCATACATGAAATGGAAAAAATCATGAATAGGATGTTAATAACATGAGATAAAAAAAACTTCACACTCAAAGAGATTCAAAGCTTGTATTGATTTTTTAAAAGAGTGACACCAAGAAAACTTCTTTATTTGAATTTTTGTAGCATTTCATTATTTCTACTCTAGGTGTTGGGGTGGGTGCCAAGGTGTGCGCACCAAGGTGCCCACCCTAGTGCACACTTTGGCCAAGGTGGGTGTCGAGGTGGGTGCCAAGGTGTGTGCACCAAGGTGTCCACCCTGGTGCGCACCCCGGGCAAGGTGGGTGCCAAGGTAACTAAAAAAACAATTTTCTATTCCTTCTACTCCAAGCTCTAATTTACAGTCAAAATTAACATTAAAAATCCTAATGATTTTCAATAAAATGGATTCAAATCAGGAGTCAAAAGGTCTACATGTAAAATATATCTCATGCAATCTATGTAGAAGTTACAAGCATCTTTTCAAAAAGTTAAAGACTTTTATTATGAACTTGTACATCCAACAACACTAGAAGACAAAAGTAACACACCAAAAGACAAAATAATGTCACATTATGTCAAAAGAGACCACCCAATTTGCACACATAGTCAAATATATTTTCATACATCTCTTAAATTTTATAGATGGTTCTTACACCAATATAAATAGTGGGATTCTCTTTCACTTCATGTAAATTGTTCAAAAGTGTTGTCATTAGTCAAATTAAGCTTCTCACATAATATACCGGTGACTGTGCATAAGTCACTGAACTTGTCGATGAACATAATGTGTTGGTTCAACATAACCAAAGATATCTAGAAGGATAAGTGTTGACATCAATGACAAAATTAATGCAACACATCCATAATACCAACAGTACTCTTTGATGGAAGTTATTATATTTGTTGGTTATGTAGTTGAGATGCGACATTTGTTATTCAAGACTTGGATGGATCTCATTATATTGGTTATTTGATGATGTATCATTTGTTTCCTTGATTTTTCATTTCGGTAGGCTTAGTTTCATAAAGGGGAGTGGCTTCCAAGTGGGGGTTAGGGGCCAAAGTGGCTGCTAGGATAACCCATTGGAAGTTTTGCTTCATAAGTGATAATCTAATTAATATATTAGGGGGTTGGGTAGTTAAACACTTTAAACAAGATTAAGTGTGCCCTGCTCATGGGTTGAGTTCTCATTTAGACTCAAGATGAGGTGGGAAGGCCTAGAATGACGTGATCAACTACCTTGTCCTTTTGAGAGGTATGTTGGTTTCGCATGAGACTTGAGTGGGGGTCGGGGGTCGGGTGAGGCTGTCAAAATAACCCAGGATGGGGGTCGGGGCCTAACCCATATCAAGCTATGTGATGACACTCTCTCCTAGTGAGCAATAGTGTCCTAACTCTGTGATTGTAGCCTCTAGAGTATTTATGTTTGGAGTTTTATCTTTGTGTATCTTTTTTATTTTTAGTGAAATTTTTAGTGGCTAATATTCATCAATTGGCTATTTTTTGAAATTTGGGAATCAAAATTTGGCTAATAAGTTCAACTTCTAAGGTGACCTGAATAGCCACATTTTTACAAATTTTTATTTTAGCATCATTTAAATCACCAGACAATTTATTTTATTAGTTTTTTTAGCTCAAAGATCTGCCATATTATTCGATACATGATTGGATCAGAGTTGCCAACTTTTTTATAATTTATTGTAAAAATTTAAATTAATTTGCTAATAATATATCATAATTATTAGTTACTTTAGGTTATATCAATAATCTTTAGTTACCACCATTGATTTAAAATATAATAGAATGACCTTTATTGTATTCCATGAGGTAAGTTTTACCTACAAGTTGTAATACTGGTGGGGGTTGAAATTGCTTTTGAATTGTTGACCTCAATGAAAAGCAATGGTCTAAAAGAAATTTTTGGCCCATGAGTATTAAAAATTTTGGTACTTTTTATCTCACAAAATACAAAGAGGGATATTAGATTATTTTAAATTAATTGTAGAAACTAAATAAAGCATAGCCTACCACTCAAACTCATTAATAATTTCCACCTTCAGGCTTCTACTTTCATATAAAAAAAAAATGAAATGAAAGGATTTGGAATAGTAATTAATGCATACTCTTATTATTTTCCAATATTCGCCAATATTTTCTACCCAAAAAAATTGATATAAAATAATTATCCAATAAAATTAATATTTTTCATTAAAAAAAGAAAGATTCACCAATAAATTTTTTTATTTTCTATAAAAAAAATAAAAATTTGCCAAGATTTATATAATTTTTGGAGCGAGGGTTCTTTAAAGTTTTCACTCTTTGTGTTTCTACCTGGAGGAAGTGTTTTTATACCATGTGTTCTATTTTCTTGTTTGTTTGATTGAGGGTCTTATGTTATCTCCTAGCACGGGGGTGGTCCTTTGCGTTCCACATGGTCGGGTGGTAGTTGCCTTCTTCCATTGAGGATTTTGAACCTGCCTTTGAGTGGAATGGCTTCGTTCATGTTGCAGATTGCTACTCTTTGTTTTGGTCGGCTCAATGAGTCAGATGGAGATTCTATGTATTTGTCATATTGTACTTATGTTTATCAGATGTAAATATGTATGGACATGCCTTCATTGTGAATGATGTAATAAGGATGTAACCATGAAGTATTCATGATGGAATATTGATGTGAGTGATATGAAATATGGATGCTAGGTTTCTACGTCAATAAATGGAAACATTTATCTGATGTTATTAAATATGTTCATGTTCATGATTCATTACTTTGTGTGTTATGATAAACTATAGTTAATGATTTTCAATGAAGGTAGTTTTGGAAAGTATTTATATTATGCAATGCAATTGTATAGTTCAATAATTTTCTTAAATGGATTCCTTTACTTGTTATTTTGAAATATACTCTTATATATATCAATGTTATCTTTTTGTAGTTTTAATTTCGTAAATGTTGTATGTTTAGATTAGTAACATCATTGAGAAACCTTAGGGTAAAATTTAGTAAATGTCTTCTGCTTGTGTATTATGGTTTAATTTTATCCTTCTTATGTTATAAAACATTCATCTAATAGTTTAAAAAATATATATTTTTACTCTTTTTCTAGGATGTTAGTTGATTTCCGTAGGGTTTCTTGGTGGGGAGTTACATTTGGTATTAGAGCTAGTGTTGCAAACACTAGGATTTCTGGTTAATGTTGTGCCCTTAGTCTGGTGTGGTGTTTATAGCCTTTCTATCATGCATTTGTCCTTATGTATTTATGCTAGAGATTGATGTATAAGACCTTGAAAATATTAGATGTTATGTGCTCTATCATTTGCTCACTCTTTTTGAAGATCATAATTAAACATATCATATATATTCACTTCTTGCCCCTACCTTCTTGAAGTTTGGTTGCTTTGAAATTTCTAGTATTTACTCAAACCCTTAAGATTTTTTAGATATATGATTTCTCTTATTTAGAGGAAATTGCTTATGCCTCCATGCTCGATGTTGTATTATCAGGACTAGCTTATTACGTTGGATAATGCATTGCCTTAATCCTAAAAAGTATTATGATGTGCTTGTGTTATACATGTAACTTGACTTAGTACAGATCCCGAGAACTTGCATGGAAGAAATTGAGTGCATTTACATAGTAAATTGAATGTATTTCTCTCTTTCTCCTTCTCTCTATAAATTAAAACTATCTACATCATGTGTACTTATTGCTTGTGTATGTCTTCTTGTTCCAAGTGAATGTTTGTGATTTTATGAGATCCTTGTGTGTGCCTTGTAGATTCTAGTGTTTACTTGAATGTTAAAGGAGGCTTGGGGTGTATAGAATGATCATGTTGTAGATTAGGAGGGAATTGTATGTATTTTCTTTAAGAATTCCACCATGTGGTTTTGTATGACTAATTCAATTAATGACTTTTTATGAACAATACCATAATATGCTTGCATTTGACATATGGGATTGACAAGTTGTATAAAATAGGATGTGTAAATGGAGAACATGTTTTATGTGCATACATATTCATATATTAGTTAAGTTCTGGTAGTTTTCTCTCCCCCCTTCTTCTCATATCTTGATATTGAATTAAATATGATAGTTAATTATGTATTTGTATCTATTAGAAGTAGTAAGTGTTTATGCAAGAAATTTTGTATGTAAGAGAAGATTGTCTATATAGATCTCATCTTGGAACTTAGGATCTTTAGTTGCATTTCTAATTTTATGAAAAGTCATGATAGGCCAATTTGTATGCTTCTAAGTAGGTAGTGAAATGAAGTATAGTACAATAAAGGTGACATGCATAGGGGAAAAATTTAATCATCTTTGTATGATCTTGTCGGTTTACTTGCATATGTATGAATTGTTTGACTATCAAATTTTTTCCATCTCCTCTCTATCTATATATAAGGATTCATAGAAACACCACTAAATGATGTAATCAAAATAAAATAAGATTATTCCATTGCTTATTAATGAATATTATATGACTTTCATTAAAGAATGTTTGATTAATTCGGCACTCAAGACCTAAAATGTTTTGTATTGCATTTAGGATCTCATGTAAAGTGAGTGAGTAGGTAGAATACCTTTTTGCATATATACTATAGGTAGGTCATATGATTTAGTTGTTTCACAGATCATGATAGAGAATAAGTGTTGATTAAGATAGAGTTGTGCACTACGTGTAGAATTTGTATAGAGGATATGAAGTTATTCTTTTGTGGTTTTGTTTTATTTTGGATGATATAAGTCTTAAGCTTTGTAAAAAAATTGCGTAGTTGGAAAGAAGAATAGGAATGATGTGTTTGATTAGTAAAATATTTAGAAATGATGCTACTTCCTTACCTTATTTGAGCTGCAAAGGATGTGTTGTTTAATGAAAATTCTAGTAGAATGGGTAAATGATGATAGGAATGGTGCATCCATATCTTATTAATTATAATTGTAGTTGTTGAAATCATTAAGTGGTTAGAATTTTATGCTTAAATTTTGTAGAAAATGGTACTGTTATGAATGTGATTACTTTGTAATTGTGGTATCGTAAATAATGTCAGTTGTGTATGGAGTGTATTACCTATATGTGTGAAATGTCGTATCTATCCCTTTCTTGTATATGTCTTCTTGCATAAAGGATAATTACATGAACCTTCATGTGTACAAAAAGATTCCCTTGTATTAAAAGATATGTAATTTACTTAATAGCATGAGGTGTCTATTATACATTCTCTAACGCACTCAAGATGTGTGATCTTGGGTGTTGTGTCATGGTTACTCCCTATGGTGTGGCTGAAATTGGCCATCTCATTTTGAGATTTTTGATGTGATAGTGATGGTTTTGACTTATGAATTATGTTTTTTGATAATGGGCTAGCATTGTTCTTTTCAAATTTCTTATGAATGGAGTGACCACTAAATTCTCTTTTCCTTCCATTTAATTTATGACACTTGTCATTTTTTTGGTGTTGTTGGTTGTCGAAATTGTCAGTATTTTTCATTATTTAATGTTGACCTTGACAATTTTACTTCTTGGATTATTCTCATTTCAAGTTTTTGGTGGTCATTCTGACTGTTTGATTTAGTTGGCCCTAGTTATGTGTTAAGTGTTGTTTCTATCATGTTCGCTTGAACCTCTGATAGTGTATTAAGGGATAACACCATGGAGAGTGGATCTAGGCAGGTTGGATAATCAAATAGTATTAATATTAATTTAAGGTCCAATAAAAGTGTGTTTTCTATGATGAAATTTATTTGTAACAATTTGGATCATAAGATATATTAGGAAAAAGTGTGAACTGGATTTAGTAGATTGGTGATATGCATTAGATAAATATTAATAATCTATAGAATTATGTTGGCATTTCCATGATAATTGCATTGATGAACTATTGTGTTACCATTGATATCAATTACAACTGGTAATGAAGGTAATGGAATTTGTAATGCAACTAATAGTTGAGTAAGTGAAGGAAACCAATATTACTCTAGAAGTAGTGAGATGAATTGGTAACCCTACCTGTTGATGTGACAAACCCTAACCGATGGAGCTTGGTGAATTGGTTGTATTGATCTATGATCAAATGGTGATCGGAGTTTATCATACCATGTATGCATGTTGCACATGATGAGTTTCAAAGTTGTTTTGGCGCATAGAGATAATGGTTTTATCTTAGGAATGAATGAGTGCATAGCATGAAGAGGAAACTGTGTGATGAGTAACAAGATTTGATGAAGCGATGATCAAGGAGCGGTCAAGATTATCTTGTATAATGTAAAATGATTGATATGTAATCCAATGGTCATGTTTGCACTAATTTGTTTGTAATCTCTATGAGATCTTAGGTTTGTGATGTGTTACTGACCTATTGTTTTATCTATAAGGTCAATGAGTTGTTTTGTTGTAGTGTTGGCAATTTTAGTTAAGTGTCAGTGTGATTGATTGCCGAACCAAAAGGAGTATTTGCAGTATCTGTGAAGGAAAATAGGAGCAGGAAAAGGATCTGATCAAGCAGAGTAGTTTTATTTACCAGATCAGCAAATCCCTGTTGTTCTCTAACAATTACAACAATTATATCCCTTAGCTGAGTAAGCTTTAACAGGCTTGGTGCTTTCTAAATCCTCTAACCAGGTGATCCATTAGCTTGGATTTCAAATCCTCTATCGAGGCTACTCCTAACAAGGTATTGCTTCTAATAGGGCATTATAGTCAATCCCCTAACCGAGTGGTCCTTAACAGGATCTATTTTTAATAGGACATTTTGTAAAGCTTTAACAGGCTTGGCTCCTAATAGGGAAAACTTCAAAAGAGTTCAGAATACTTGTGGGTATTCATCCCCATCATGGTTTTTCCCATTTGGGTTTCCACATAAAAAAAAATTATTGTGTCAAGTGGTGAATGGTTTTTGTGGTTATGTTTTGATATGGTTAATTTGCTTAACTGATAAATCCACTTACATGTGTTCAGATGACCGACAGTAATCTGAAAAGTGCTTTTACTTATGCTAGTAAAGTATTTTAATGTATTGGTTAAATGGTTTGAGAGTTTCAAATCTATTCTACTATTGTTTTTCTATGCCAATCAACTAGTATACTTGACAGTGTTATTATAGTTTGTAGCTCAGTTTTGAACCAGTTAGTCTAGAGATTGTTTTTGAGTTTGGTGAAATTTTAGTCAGTTTTTCATCTACTAATTCACCCCCCCTCTTAGTAGTTGTTTGGATCCTTATTGATTTATCATATCAGCAATTGCTATCAGAGCTATTTCGGTCCTCTAGTGTCTAAGCCTAACATCTTGAGGTAAAGATCTAGAAGAACATGAAGAAAAAAGAAGGTCTGAAGTTCAATAGGGAAAACTATAGAATATGGAGTGATAGGATGAAAATCTATATCAAGAGTCTAGGAAGTCAATATTGGGAACATGTTGTTACCAAATATACCAAGTACCTAGTGGGATTCTAACTGATGATCAAAAGAAAGAGCAATAAGAGAATAATCAAGCATTCGAGGCCATTATCAGTTCCTTGTTTGATTCAGAGTATGTTGATGTCCATGGTCTGGAGACTGCTTATGATGTGTGGAAGAAACTTGAGGATATCTATAGCGGTGATGATCATGTGAAGATCGCCAAAGAAGAGAATCTGAGTGGTAAATTTGATGACATGTGGATGGGTGAAGGTGAGAATATTCAATAGTATGGTCAGAGGATCAAGGAGATAGTTGGTGAGATCAAAAGTGCAGATGTTAAAGTACAAGATACCACAGTGGTTAGTAAGGTGTTGAGAACCCTTCTACCAGTCTACGCTATTTGAGTTGCATGCATTCAAGAGCTAAAGTCTATTGATAAAACAAAGGTAACTCTTGACTCCATCATTGGTAAACTTACTGCATTTCAATTAAATGGTTATGATGGTAGTTCTCAAAAATCTGAATCTGCATTTAGAGCTTCAGTTTCTAACCCAACTGTGAGGAAAAGAAGAGAAGCCAATCACAGTTATGAGTCCAGATCCATCAGAGAAGTTGATGATGAAGACAGACTGATCAAGCTTGAAGTATTGTTGGCCAAGTGGTTACCCAAAGGTATCGGTAAGTACAGAGGTAAATTACCTTTGAAGTGTTTTGCATGTAACAAGATTGGGCATATTGTAGCTAATTGTCCTAAAGGTGACAATGAGCATAAGCATGAGAAGTACAAGAAGTACAAAGGAAAGGTAAAAGAGATTGCCTCATTACAATTGATGGTGGAATCATTGATGAGGATTATGAGGGAGATGCAAATGAAGACATTGTCTTTGTTGCCATTAAAGAGGAGACATCTGATCAGAAGGCATTAGTTTCTCGTATGGATAGTTCTGATGATTGTCTTATAGAAAATGGTTGTTCACACCACATGACCGATGATAGAAGTGTCTTACTTTTAAGGAATTTGATGGAGAAGTAGTGAGATTTGGAAATGACTCACCTTGCATGGTAAAAGGAAAGGGAACCATTTCTCTTAATGGAAAGAGTAGTGCAGCTGATGTCTACTGGGTTGAAGGATTAAAGCACAATCTTTTCAGTGTAGCTCAACTCAATGATAGATGTTATCCATTGGAATTCAAGAATGGAATGTGCAAAATCTATGGGAGCAAAGGTGAACTTATTGCAACTGGCAAGCATACAAAAGGTAACCCATTTCACCTAAATCCTAAAGTCAACAACTATTTAATTGCTAAAATAGATGATAGTTGGCTTTAACATTGGATGTTTTGTCATGTAAACTTTGATAACATTGTCAAAATTAGTAAGTCCAAGTCACTAAGAGGTTTGCCTCAGTTGGACAAACTAGTGAATTCTCTGTGTAAGGAATGTCAGTTAGGGAGGATGACATCCTCAACTTTTAAGAGAAAATATTTCTCAACAGAACATTTGTTAGATTTGGTTCATATAGACCTCTGTGGGCCAATAAAGACTAGAAGTATTCAGGGTGATAGGTATTTTATGATCTTCACTAATGATTGCTTAAGAATGATGTGGTTCACATTCTTGAAGGAAAAAACATAAGCCTTTAGTAAGTTTAAGGCATCTAGGGCCTTAGCTAAAAAGGAAAGTGGTAAGAACATAAAGTGTCTAAGAACTGATCAAGGTGGTGAATTTACTTCAGAAGAATTCGCTAGATATTGTGAAGACAATGGAATTAAGAGGTAGCTTTATGCACCTAGGACACCATGGCAGAATGGTATTGCAGAGAGGAACAATCGGTCAGTTGTTGAAGCTGCTAGAATGATGCTAATACAAGGAGGTGTAGCAAAAACTTTCAGGAGAGAAGTTGTCAGCATAGCCATCTACACTATGAACCGGATATTGGTTTAAAGAGGTAAGGATAAAACTTCTTATGAATACGGGTATGGTAGATAACCTAATGTCAGTTACTTTAAGTTCTTTGGCAATAAATGTTTTATCAAGAAAGGTGACTATGTTGGTAAGTTTAATGCTAAGAGTAATTAAGTCATATTTCTTGGTCACTCCACCAAGAGAAAAGCCTACAAATGTTACAACATTGGACAAAGAGAATCATTTAAAGTGCTAATGTCTAAGTGGATGAGTGTCTTGAAGTTTCAGGAGAAACCAGTGAGGAGAAAAGATGAACCTTACATTCTGATTTTGGAACCAGAACCGGTGAAGCCATAAGTTCTTGAAATGAATGTTGTAGTACCTGTTCAACTGGAATAGGTAGAATATGCAGAAGATGAAGATAGTGAGCAAGAAGAACCTGGGGATAATGATCATGGCATTCCAAGGTATGTGAGACTCAATCATAATCGTGATCAAATTATTGGAAATAAAGATGCTGGTGTGTTAACTAGAAGAAGAATCGGAGAGAATTATTATATAATCTCAACTATTGAGCCTAGAACTGCAAAGGAAGCCTTTGGAGATGATCATTGGATCAAAGCTATGGAAGACAAGCTTGACTAGATTGAGAAGAACAATACATGGACCCTAGAACCTAGACCAGTGAAAAAAAATGTGATAGGTACTAAATGGGTATTCAGGAATAAACTAAATGAAGATAGAGTAGTAGATAGAAACAAAGCCAGATTGGTATGCAAAGGTTATGCATAGGAAGAAGGAGAAGACTATGGTGAGACATTTGCACCAGTTGCTAGATTGGAAGGTGTTAGGACTCTACTTTCATTTGCAACATATAGGGGATTCAAAGTATATCAGATGGATGTGAAGTCAACATTTCTATATGGAATACTGGAAGAGGAAGTATACATTGAACAATCAGATGGTTATGCTTTGACAGATGCAAAGGATATGGTTTGTAAACTACATAAGGCTCTATATGGTTTGAAGAAAGCACCAAGAGCATGGTACGAAAGACTACATTCACAGCTGATGAAGATAGGTTTTTAGAGAACCAATGAAGACAACAATATATATCTCAAGACTGAAGGAGATAAGATACTGGTTAGTGAAGTGTTTGTGGATGATATCATTTTTGGAGGCAATGATGACATGAGTGATGACTTTGCAAATGAGATGAAAAGTGAATTTGAGATGTCTCTAGTCGGAGAGATTAAATTCTTCATAGGTTTGCAAATTCAACAAATGAAGAGTGGTATTTTTATCATACAATCCAAATATGTAAAAAAGGTATTGAAGACATTTGGAATGGGAGACTGTAAACCAATTGGGACACCAATGGTTATAGATTGTAAACTATCTAAAGAGGATGATGTTTCATCCATTGATGAAAAGGAGTATAGGTCTATGATAGGGAAACTACATTATGTTGATCATAGTGGACTCGACATTACTCATGCAGTTGGATTAGTTGCCAGATTCTAGAAGAACCCTAAGGAGACACACATGATTGCAACTAAAAGGATATTCAGATATTTGAAAGGTACTATTGATTATGGATTATGGTATCCATATGCAGGTAACTTTGAATTGCAAGTTTATATAGATGCAGACTGGGCAAGAAATATTGATGACAGGAAGAGCACAACTGGAGGTGCATTCTTTCTTGGTGGAAGGCTTGTATCTTGGAGTAGAAAGAAGCAAAGTTATATATCATGGTCTATTGTTGAAGCTGAATATGTTGCAGCATATATGAATTGTACCCGGAAAATCTAGATTAAACACATTCTGGAAGGATTCAAGTTGAAGATCACAGAACCGGTAAAGATTTTATGTGATAACACCAGTGCAATAAATATTTCAAAGAACCCGGTGTTGCATGCTAGAACCAATCATATTGAGCTGAAATGTCATTTATTGAGGGAGAAAGTGCAAAGTAAAGATGTATTACTGGAGCATGTATGTACTAAGGAACAACTAGAAGATATCTTTACTAAACCTTTGCCTAAGACTACTTTTGAGTATCTTAGAGGTCATCTAGGGGTTGTGCCCCTACATGAGGTCAATTGAGCAGATGTGGAAGACATCAGTCCTGGAGCCTATTGAATATCTTGAAGCGGGATTGGTGTAGAGTGGAGCTACTCCATAGGGGGAGCAGCTTGTTGCAGAATAGTGAAGTATAACACTGCATCTTTTACTTTCACTTTGGCATTGTTGTCAAAGGGGGAGAATAACTGTATGATTATGGGGGGGAAGAATTGTATGATTGATAGGGAGAATAACTGTAGCCAATTACCAGCTGAAGACATGGAGACTCGGTTGAAGGAGAGTACATGGTAAAATGTAAACCAAGATTCCTATACCTATGTATGTGCATTACTCTCAATCATCACAATTAAAAGTATTGATATTTGTATTACCATCAATGTCAAAGGGAGAGATGTTGGCATTTGCATGATGATTGCATTGATGAACTATTGTGTTATCATTGATGTCAATTACAACTGGTAATGAAGGTAATGGAAGTTATAATGCAACTGATAGTTGAGTAAGTGAAGGAAACTAGTATTACTCTAGAAGCATTGAGATCAACTAGTAACCCTACTTGTTGATGTGACAAACCCTAACCGATGGAGCTTGGTGAATCGGTTGTATTGATCTATGATCAAATGGTGATCGGAGGTGATCATGCCACATATGCATGTTGCACGTGATGAGTTTCAAAGTTGTTTTGGAATGTAGAGATAATTGTTTTATCTTGGGAATGAGCGAGTGCATAACATGAAGAGGAAACTGTGTGATGAGTTATAGTATTCGATGAAGTGGTGATCAAGGAGTGGTCGAGGTTGTCTTTTACAATGTGCAATGATTGCTATGTAATCCAACGGTCATGTTTGAACCGATTTTTTTAAAATCTCTATGAGATCTTAGGTTTGTTATGTGTTACCAACCTATTGTTTTGTCTATAAGATTGATGAGTTGTTTTGTTATAGTGTTGGCAATTTTGGTTAAGTGTTAGTGTGATTGATTGCCAAACCAGAAGGAGTATCTACAGTATGTGTGAAGGTAGATAGGAGCATGAAAAGGATTTGTTCAAGCAGAGTAGTGCTATTTACCAGATCAGCAAACCCCTATTGTTCTCTAACAATTAAAATAGTTAAATCCCTTAACCAAGTAAGCTTTAACAGACTTAGTGCTTTCTAAATCCTCCAAACAGGTGATTGATTAGCTTGGATTTCAAATCCTCTATCGAGGTTACTCCTAATAGGGTATTGCTTCTAACAGGGCATTATAGTCAATCTCTTAACCGGGTGGTCCTTAGCAGGATCTATTCCTAACGGGACATTTTGTAAAGCTTTAATAGGCTTGGGTCCTAACAGGGCGAACTTCAAAAGAGTTCAAAATACTTGTGGGTATTCATCCCCACCGTGGTTTTTCTCATTTGGGTTTCAACGTCAAAAAAATCATTGTGTTAAGTGGTGAACGGTTTTTGTGGTTATGTTTTGATATGGTTAATTTGCTTCACTAATAAATCCACTTAGATGTGTTAAGATGACCGACAGTAATCTGAAAAGTGCTTTTGCTTATGCTAGTAAAGTATTTTTGATGTATTGGTTAAATGGTTTGAGAGTTTCAGATCTGTTATACTATTGTTTTGCTATGTCAGTCAACCGATATACTTGATAGTGCTATTGTAGTTTGTAGCTTAGTATTTGAACCAATTAGTCCAAAGTTTGTTTTTGAGTTTGGTGAATGTTTAGTTAGTTTTCCATCTACTAATTCACCCCCCTCCCCCCCTCCTCCTAGTAGTTGTCTAGATCCTTATT